>NC_047129.1:11256528-11396528 GCF_009829125.3 Periophthalmus magnuspinnatus | reverse complement strand
TGTCCATTCGGGCACAGATTCAAGGGTATCTGCTCTCCTTCTGAATGTAATTACGAGGAGGCAGATCTGTGACGCTGATAGCACAACCTTTATCACTTTCTTACTGGCTACGAGTTTGGCACAAAACCAGTTTTACCTCGGGTCCTTAGCCTGACCTTGTGCTGCACAGCTGGACTAAATCACAGAGGGTTTTCATAGCATTCTTTATAATAATCCTATTTATGTGTTATTTCTATGTTATGGTGCAGTATGTCACTTAAAAGGCATCAAAGAGGCATCCATCACACACTGGTGGGAATGTTGTGCCAAACACCCTGCAATTTCCCAGGTGCTGCTTCCAAAGCTAAGCTATTTGTTTAAATAGGATGTCATTGACAACAAAGCAGATTGTCAGACTGTTGGCCTGGCCCCGGGGGGCGTCTGGATCAGAGCGCTGCTGTGGCTGTCACAAAGTAGAATTTCTCCATTTTCTCTCCTAATGGATCCTCAGCATTGGAATTTCCTTGACTGCCTTCCCACTCATCTGACAAGCCATCCCACTCTAATCGAGAGATAGACAAGTGCCACAAAACCAGCGATATCTTTCTATTAATTTATAATTCAGCATTCAGTTTGTCGATGGGTCATTAGTGCCTCATCAGAGAAGCCTTTATCTCTATTCCAACTGAAGAAGTGACAGTTCTCAGGACAAAGAAGTGACAGAGGTCAGAGATGGCAGCGTTTGGGGCAAAGAATATCTTCATAAATTCTATTAAATGAAGTATTACTCAAATGGCAGCCCTAATGAAGATTTATTCATCATTTAGTTTCTCTTAAAAATGTTTTAATGCCACAATTTCCCTAATTAGCTTTTAGATTATCTTTGTTTTACAGCCAGGTAATGCCTCTTTATCGTATTAGACTGGAGATGGCCATCAAATGCAATTAACATTTTATCTTAACTTATTTATCCCCAGTTGGCATTACCCGCAGGAAGTGGGATATTGCTTTTGTGGAATGATGTTAGTGGCCATTAGAGTTATTGGAGTGATTCTGCCGAGGTTGTCTCCATGGCAGTGCACAGACAGGCAGAGCTGCTGTTGTCGTAACACTTAAGCTGAATGATTTAGCTAATGGTTTAATGCTTGTGTCCAGGGAGAACATGTCTGAATCAAGAGCGAGAGCAGCTGCCTTAATAGCTAAAATGGCTGACTCTTCTATAAATGAACAAGCGCATGGTCTATGGAGAAATGTGAACTGCTGAGGCGAAGCTTGCGCATTGCCTTTACATGCAGCCCTGTGACTTTGAAGTGTCTGAACAATATATTAACATTTTACTCTTTTCATTTTCTCGTTCCCAGAGCAAATGTTCTCCGCTGAGAGCGTCTCTGTCCCCAGGCACTATGGGAAAAATGTCTTCATCTTCCAAACCACTTTGTCACTTCGGCTGGCAAACTCCCACAAGCAATGACGGGAACTCTGCCTCTTTGAAAACAGAAAAGCGACTCCAACATACAAAGGCTAAGATGTTGACTGACTCTCCAAAGTCCACATCTATGTGCTCTCCTCCTCTGTCCCCATCAAAAAAACTACAGCAGAAGAAACAAACAGGTGTAGAGGAGAGGGCAGACTTTGGCTACCTTGAGCCCACGGTCTCCTCCAGGGCTCGGGCACTGTCTCCCTACACCCACCGCAGGATGTGCCAGCTCTCAGAGGAAGCCAGGCAGAGACTCAGCCACCTCCAGCTCGGACCTCATCTCTTTAAGAAGACCTCGAGCAACCCACCTCCATTCTCAGTATGTACCTCTGTCCTAGGGTTGTCAAAAGTATGGAATATCAGATACCAATTGATACTAAAACTAGGATTGAAACTTGATTGTCATTTGACCAGGTAACAATACTGGACAAAAGTAGGAAAACATTTGACCTTTCCTGAACAGTTGTTGAACGATGTTGAGCTTTATCAGACCTATTATAGACCATAAGGCAACATAAATAAAATACCTTTTATTTTTTGATGAAAATTTCAGTCTGCTGTCTAAAAATAGTGAGTTTTTTTTATTATCAGTGTGCTATCGAAATCAAGCCTGTTTCTTAGTTTTTCCTATGTGTTGCATGTTAGAAGCCAAAAAATAACAGTGGTAAGTGTCTAAAAATGGTCTACAGTAACCAGATGAGGCATTTCTTTATATTCTACTTAAGACCGGTTAAATGAGGTTGCAGAGTTTCTGTACATGAAGTAACTTTACAAAAATTGCTTTCCTGAACAAAAGGAATGTAATCAACTAGCTTAATAGAGCCATTTTGTAAGAATGCTATAGATTCATATAAAGGCTAAATCAAGTTGGTTCACCAGAGGTTCTATCAAAAGTTAATGCCATCTAAGTGTGATATTATGGTTCATGAGGTTTAAACGTATTGACAGGCCTTACCTATACTTACAGAAAATAAGAAAGAAAAAACAGATCAGGGAAAGTATAAAAAGATTATTCTTATAACCTGAGCCTATTTTGACATCATGAAAATAACTGAACGTGCGCTGTATTATGGCCTATTATTCTCGCTAAGGGGTTCTAGACCGCCTTAATAGTGCAAGGCCTGTAGTTAGATTGCTACACTGTTATTTATTAACACTTTAATTATAGCTGTATCACTCCAGCAGAGGATTTGCATATAAAAGGCAGTGGATTTTCTGATCTCAGAGCCTCGGGGAACATACGGACAAGCACAGCCTAGTTTTTCACTGCCCGCCCTCGCTGCCTCCCCCTGGTTTTGTCTTTTATTTATATCAAATCCAATTCAGACCGATGAACATCAAACCCACTTGCCATGCATTATTAAAACTGATTAGGTTGTGTGTTGTTTGTTTATGGCACACCAAAAGAAGTTCACCAGACAACAATGGGCATATTACTACAGAACAGCCTGTTCTCCCACTTTTCCTGGGGGACTATAATGTTGACAATTAACCCTAGTAATTGAGAGTCAATCCGTAATTAACAAATAGATACGTAATGAAGTAGCATGGCCTCATGGTGAATGTATTATCAATGAAAGATTGAAAGCATCAACTCAGAATCTGTGCAGCTTGGGAAGATACAATGAACAATAGGTTTATGGTTGTATAAAATTATATTGTATAATAAATATAAGCACATTTCTTTTCTCATTAATCTATTGGTGCAATATGTAACTTTTCTGGTGGAGGACCTTCTACCTGCTTGTCTCAATGCTCAATGTTATTGCTTTTCCTAAAATGTTCTACAGTAAAATTACCTAAAATTAATCTTATCTATCTTACCTTGAGTTACAGGTGTTTCTATTGCTAAAAAAAAACATTCTTACAGTGAGTGGGCTCACCTCTCCATAGATCTTCTGCTCATCTCCATGAAAATATATATATTTGATGCCATACTGTGGAACATTCTAGGCCATGCAATAACAACTCCATGGAGACTAGCAGGTGGTGGGCTGTCCACCAGAAAAGCCATAGTGCATCTTTAAATATTTACAGGGGGTAGTTATGTTTCAACAAAACTAGCTAAATCCACAGGATAAAAGATCTAATAATAATACAGAAAGAGAGGTTTGCTGTAATTAATAACTCTATGTTTTGTGTTTCTGCTAGGTCCCTTGGTCCACTAACACCTCTCTGCTGGAGTCCTCTTCCTCTCCTCATGACGGACCACATCGTGGTGATGTGCATCAGCGCTCCATCAGCCTCACAGAGGAGCACACAGGTAGGACTTATGTGGAGCCTCAGCTTTTAGGAAAAGTAATATTCTTTGGCATGTTTTTATAAATACAAAGTCAACTGTTTTAAAATGCAATTAGACCAATTTTTGCTTTTGCTTTCTTTGCCCTTGTAGATGTGTCTCTCCTGGGGAGTTACAGACCGCGTGCAGACAGAGTAAGTCATTTTACAGAGCTGTTTTCGAAGCTTATCTGAATAAAAGTGTAATAGTGTAAGTACAGAGCTAGTGAAGTGCTTAAACCCTCCACCGCCCAGTGTCCTTGTCGCTTCAAAGCAAAACATTTAGACATAATTAAAACCAGACTGTGACTGGTGGCACAGATGTTGGGATAATATAATCCAATATCACATTCAATAACAGCCACATTAATAAGTTAACTGGGGCCTGCTTCAGTAAAATGATGACCTTAATATTTTCAGTTCATAAACATCTGTAGTTAAGGGCAGTTTGAAATAAAGCTGTTTTCCCCACTCACTTTTCTTTGTTGCACTTTTCAGATGGAGTGGAGTCATGTGAGGACCCAGTCTTCTCCTGGGACCTCCAGACACAGGGCTCACCCCAAAAGCCCAGCCGAGGCCCGTCTGAATGCGTCAGGGTCCCTAAGCACCCCAGCGGCTCCACACTCTTCTCTAAAGGAGAGGTACAGGCTTTAAGCAGCAGTGTGTAGTATTTGTGTGTAAGACTCCTCTTTCATAAAACTGTACACTTTATCGCTTTCTCTTTTATTCATTTCCCACAAGCTCTGTAAAGTTAAAGGACTCTCGTATCAGGACCAGCGTACTATAGGCACTATCACATGCACATCTGATCTTTAATTTTGATCACAGCCGACAGCCAGGATGAATTCCCCTCCACCTTTTAAATTACACAGGCTGATGTCTTGTCATGTTTGTTCATTACTGAGAGCGGAGGCAGAGCAAAGGGAAAACAAAGAGTAAAATGGTATTGATTTGTGTTTGAGCTGCAGTCTGATGCATTTGACCCGATGCGCGCTTTAATACATTCAGAGAGACCTTGTCATCGATCATGGCAGCTGCGAGCTGAACACACCAATGGGAGCGATGTTCCGTTGTGTTTGTTTGTAGCTGCTCCCTTTCCTCCGCTCAGTCCATAAGTAAACATTAAAATCAATAGACAATCTTAAACCGCAAAGTAAATTGTAGGAAATGAATGATACTTTTCTCACAATTGAAAACGCGACACGAGTTGCAGGACAGGAGATTACGCACGGTCGGCGTAGATTCCCTCCAACATGGAGAGGGGCACGTCTCTCCTCACTCCTCTGATGTACAAAGAAAATGATAGATGCCAGTGGCTGCGTTTGGCCCCTAAGCCCCACAGTCCCAGTCTATTCATGTGCCTGGATGATTTGTCCTTGATGACTTTTAGAAGCAGATAGTAGCTTTATCTGATTAGATGAAACCTCAGTTCACAGCGCTGGGCCCAGGCAGCACTCTGTTACAGCCCCACAGTCCACAAATAAATGTGATCCAGACGCAATACTGAAACTTATTACACCTCACTTCTGTCTGTCCGTCAGAGAAAGTTATTTCCTAAAGGTCTGGGGTGAGCCGGCAAACATGATCATCTACTACTGTTGGAATGTGAAACTCCAGATGTAATATTACCTTTGACACATTGCATAAAGTCAAACATAAAGAAATGTTATTTATACAACCATGTAATGTAAAACGCTGTTGCCCAAAAGATGCAGAAGCAGATTCAATTGAAACCTGCTTATGTTAGAGCACAGACTAGTGGACGTAGTAAATACCTGCAACATACAAGTAAGAATACTCTACAGTCAGTGTCTTTTTCTGTCTAAATTATTTGTATTCAATTGTAATCGTTTTATTATCATATCTTGAAGTTACATCTTGTTTTTATATTTTTTCCTCAGATTTCTGGCCCTTGAGCCAAGTCCATCATACAGTGAGGAGATTCACAGACGGGTTCAGAGGATCCTTCAGACTCACAAAGCATCGTCAGGTGGCCTCTGAGTTACTGTGCTGCTTTTAACGTATGAAGGGTTCATTCCAAGGCGTTAAGAGCAGCACCTTGCTCCCACCATCCTCTGGGCTAGCTTTTGCCCGCCCCGACGGTGAAACCAAACAGAGACATCTAATTTCTCCAAAGCCGTGTGTGAAATTGAATGAAGAACAGGGCTTTGGCATTGTGTGTGGGAAGAGGAGATGGTGGATGTAAGCTGCAGCTGTTAAGAGCTCATCTCTACAACACAAAAGAGAGACAAGAAGGAGGCCCAGAGCCACCGCTGAGAGCCAGCAGTTACAAAAGACTGAGGAGATTTACAGATGAGAAAGGAAGTAATCCCAAATGAAAGAGCAGAAGACACAGACATTTATCTTGAATTAAGGCTCGTCAGTTCATTTCACAATGTTTCATGGTAATGTCTTCATTATATATCGGGTGATACTATGACACTGTCTCTAACACTATTATATATGATTTTTTGTAACAAATAAATTATTGTTTGATTAAAAACAATATTTTAGACATGTTGCTCATCAGGTTTTATAAAGTACTCATTGAATACACTTTATGTCAGTCCTTTACATCCCATGAGCTTGTGCATGTATAGTGTTATTACACACAATATACAAAGCAATCTGATGTTTTCTTGACAGTCCAAAGTTATTTATGCTGCAAGCCAGAACAGTCATTGTACAACTGGAGCAGCTAATATCAGGATCCACAAAAAGCCTCTTTCCAAGTTACGTATCGCTGAGCCAAGTCCACAGATTTACTTTTTATGGAATTTGCTTTTCATTTTGTGCCTCCTGCCGGTTGCCTTTGCTGCCTTCTCCGCCATGATCGCCTGAAACTTCTTTTTGTTTTTTCTGTTTTTAGAAGAAGAAAAAAAAAAAAGTTTACCCAAAATCAAACTAAGTGCTATTGCTTAAATCATAATAAGCTAATCATGCAATTTAAGAGCATGCATCATATCAGAGCAAAACAATACAAGTGAAACAAGGGAGTAAGTTGGCATCCATAACAGGGAAGAAAATAGATAAAAAGTGCGCTGCGTTCACACACGCATCAAAATTGGGACAAAACCAGCACAGAATATGACCAAATCAATCTACATCAGAAGTAAACTGGGCTAAACCAGGGCAGTGAACGCATCCTAAAACATATAAATAGAATGTTTGGGTTGAGACATAATGCATCACTATATTCTATATTCTAAAAGGCCTGTGAAAACAACCAACATAACAAAAAATACCTTGGAGAGTATTTTTCACTTACTGTCTGAAGTCAGCATCTGCCAGAAGCTCCTCAACCATGGTCCTCTTTCTGTCCTTCTTGGTAATTCGGGAATGATAGAAGTCAACTGGGTTGTTCACAACAGTACCCATCTACAGCACAGATAACATATGACCAGTGAGACCTTGAGACACTTGAATTAAATGAATTCAGACATAAGGCTGATAAGGCAAACCTGGAAGTATTTGGGGAAACCATCTCGGTCATTCTTTTTGTAGAAGCGTTTTGGGTCTATTGAGCCCCTCATCTTCAGCAGCTGCAGGTCTCCCTTCAGCTCCGGTGTGATCTCTGGGGCCTTCATGTTGAACCAGGCATCTCCTGTGGTTTTCGCCCTCTCAGCCTAAAAACAAACAGCAAATCAGATATTTAAAAATAGTTTTCAAACCACAAACATTTCAGCTTCACCACAACAATGACTTGCCCATAAGCGTGAATAAAGTTTGCCGTTATCTGGCTGTGGATTAAAAAAAAGGAAAGATTCTGCTAAACCTTACTCTGCGTTTGAGTTTAAGGGCTTGTTTGGATTCTTTGTAAGGAGGCACGGCTTCTTTCTTTTCAAAGTCAGGACCAATCACGCTTTTCTTCATCACCTGTGGACCACAACAAACATGCATCAGTACCAACAGATAAAGGCCAAAGAGGTGGAGGAAAACCGTGGACAAAAGTGTTGCTGGCGTTATCGGATTAGCTCGCCCTTGCATAACTATAGCGTTTATTATTCAGGCTGCATGGTAGATCACCTTCAGCTGAAAAATCAATTACTTATTTACCTCATCTTGGATCTTCTTTTCCTTTGGTTTTTGTTGTGAGCTGGAGACAGGTTTTGATTTACTGCCATCAAAACTGATGTATAAACCCCCAAGCTCCTTCATCCTGATGCCTGGGTCAATACGGCTGGACAACACTTTGCTGGAACAAACACAAATGAACATGTTAAGAAATCATGCTATCAGTAACTTGCACGCTATAAAGAGATATAGACTTGTAAAAGTTTTAGCTAAAATACTTAGAATAGAATAGATAGAATATAAAACTCATATTCTGATCATTGACCGGGTGACATGCTATAACAGATTTATGCATGTGCTGAGTGTCATGAGTTACAGGAGTAGAGTAATAATACAGTGGTATAGGTAGGTTTGAGCTATATACAAAATAATTATTGTATTGTGGAATAACTTTTAGGTGACCATTACTGACCGAGTCAAACCAGATGAATTTTCATGAACCATTCAAATTACTATCTTAAATTAAACACATTATATTTTGCTTTAGAATGTGCTATAACCCCCAGACACTTACACATTAGGGTCCCTGCTGGAGAAGAGGATATCTGCTGCATCATCATCGTCATCGTCACCCTCTTCATCCACAAACTCATCCTCCTCTTCCTCAGCTGATTTCTGTGCAGTCTGGTCTTCCTGTCCCAACCCCTCTTTGTAGTACTGCTCATCTGCTTCTTGCCCAGGCCTTGTGTCAATCATAAAAAGGCCATCAACTGCTTTAGTAACTTTAGTCTTCCTGGGATGATCTATTTCTTCATTAGTTCCCAAATCCTCCTCTTCATCACCAGAACTCTCTCGGATTTCACCTGCAATGTCATCGTCATCATCATCTTCATCATCATCACTGCTGTCTAAAAGGCTGATATTTTGGACTACAGCGCCCTGAGGTGGCTGCTCTGGGAACTGCTCCTCTGGTGATTGGTGCTGTTGACTAGACGTGCCTTGAACGGGCTCCTCTTGCGCTTCTATTTGACGCACAGACTCTCCAATGGATTTGACCCCTTCATACACTGAACTTGATTCCATCGCTTCCTCTGGCATTTCCACATCATCGTTGCCATCTTCTTGTTGCTTGTTATTGTCTAAAATGTCTGTGTTAGCAATAGCCACTTGCATATCTTCATCCTTGACACCTGTGGTTTGAGAATGACATGTTCCAGTTGCTGTTGCTGACTGAAGAGGCTTTGATTGCTCTAGTGCTTCATCTGTTTCCTGTATAATTTCCATCTCTGAAGCTTTATCAACTATACTTTCAGTAGGCAGCTCCTCCTGGTGGTCTTCTACCATTACTGCAGACCCGTCAGTTTTTGGGATTGATTCAATATGAGAATTAACGCTGCTTCCTTCAGGTGTAGATTTTTGTAGAGGAGTTTGATCTTCTTGATTTGCATCTTCTTCTATCAATGTACACTCAGCATCTTTCTCTATTACTGTGTTTTCTAACCTTGAATCATTCACTGAATTCTCTTCAGGTGGGACTATGTTTTTTTCTAACACTACACTAAGTTTTTTAGATGACACTGCCAACACTGACACTTGTTGATTGCTGCTGCCTGAACCAGTTCTGCTACTACTCGGAGTCTCCACTCTACCCACATCTGTCACGTCTGAGTCTGAATCTATCGATAAGGATGTGCACTTCTTACGCCCGTATGCTGCCCTGCTATAGGACGGCCCGGATTCAAAACCTTCCGAATCACATGACATTGGCTCAGACACCGTTTCAGCTCTGACTCGTGTCGCCCTTGTTCTTCGAGTTGTTGGAGCCTTAGATTGAGAGCTTTCCAAATTCTCATCCAGATTTAGTGGAGCATCAGGTTTTCTTCTTATGCGTGTAGACCTGCGTGTGGTAGACTGTGACACATCCCCAGTAATACTGTCAGCCTCAGACATCTCAGACTCTTCAATATTCTGTCTTCTCGCTGTTCTTGTGCCTTTACTTCTCTGAGACACTACAGGGGTACACAGCCCCTCTGTTTTATCATCTTTTACCTCGCTGGCAGAATCCAAAGCTTCTGAGTTTGGCTTTTTCCTCGTGCTTCTCCGAATTTTTGCCACAGACGCAACAGAGGAACAGGACTCAACTTCGGACCCATCTTCTTCTTTAGTCACTACATGTTGTTGTCTCCTTGCACTTTTATGGGTCACTGGTGCTTCGATGTCAGACAAAGCAGAGCAACAGGAATCCATATCTGAAATCTCCCCCTCATGCACAGAGCCCACAGGGGTGCAGGGCTTGTCCGGGCTGTGCAGTCTTGATGCCCTGGTACATCTTTTCCTGGCAGAGTTTTGGGCAGTGATGTTGTGTGCTAGTTTCTTGAGCTGAGAGCTTGCTTCTTCTACAGTAGTCTGCATGGGGCTCTCGGGGAGGTTAGCGGTTCTCCTGGTTCTTCGGCCAATGGATGGTGTAGCCTGGAGAAAATCAACACTAACCTTAGTAAAGTAAAAGTGTTCATGTTGTATTATTGTCACATTTGGGCACATTTTGACACATTAGAAGGTACTTTATCACACTGACATTTTTTTCATGCAAATGTATATCATACCATCCTAATTTATAACACGTTTTCTTGGTGTAGGTGTACGTGGTATCACAAACTGAATCTCAACACAAAATCAGACAAAATAAAAATGGCTGAACACAAACACAAATACTGTTACACAACAATAACAACCAGCAACCATATTGTTTTTAAGTGTCATCTTTAGCCATAATCCTATATTATGTTAAAAATTTTACTTTATACTGTAATAGGGAAGTATTGCTTATGTTATTAAATGACGTTCAAAGTTTACAAACTGTATGGCGACCGCAGCACCACGTGAGACACAGACATCTCCATCTCATCAGCTGCTGGGTGGATTTGATTTTTTTTTTTTTTTAACTCGATGTTATCGCAGGGTATAAAAACTCTTAGAATATATTTTTACTACACAAACCTGAGCTGCAGAGGTGGCATCAGAGTCAGATTTACTCGGGGAGCTCACGAGAACTCCTCTCCTGGTGGCCACCATCTTGGACGATCCTCACGCTGCTCCACTTCCGCTTTAAGACCAGACCTTACTAATCGAAATACAATGCAAAACTCTTTTTTGAGTTTGTTGCTTTACATTAAGTGGCTCAATTGTCTCCTGCCTATTTGACCTTGCTTTGTTATGTTTTATTGTTTTTATTGCTAACTGTGAGATTTTTGCTTCTCAAAGTAGAGGATGTAAATACTTTTGATCCAAACAGGTCAAATAAACGATGGCAGATCAAGAGTACATTTCCTTAAAAGGTACATTTATTGATGTGTATTGGTTGTTATTTATTATCAATTATAATATTCCAGACCAAATATTACCCAAACTGAAGCCATGCCGAGGTGGTGATTTTAATAAAGCAAATTTAATCATGATATACAGATATGACAATACATTTACAGTACAGTAGAGGAGCTGCATCATTTCATTCACTGGACCCTGTGTGCAAGAGCAGCTTTAATTTAACATTCAGGTGACATTACTACATAAAGATTCCCCAGTGCAATCGTAACAATGCATATTATGTGTTTCTGTTCTACTGTTAATCTCATGAGCTTGGTAAACAATTTGTTCTAAAACATTTTGGTGAAAATGCATGGATACAAGTTAAATGTAAAGCATAGGATCTCAAACTGCATTACAGTATCAGCAGTCCGTATGCTCATTTAGTTTGATTAGTGCTTTTTGCCAAGACTGGAATGCCAACATGTTTTTCAATAAATCATACACAAATCAAGAATCAAAAAACTTTGCATAAATAATTTACAGGTTTTGTCTCTTAACGGATTTGGGAAGATGACAGGAATCTGAGAGGCACTTCATTACCAACTAAAATACAGTATCAACAACCAGCTTCACAGATAGACAGTGGCCAGAATGAGCCCATTGAAAATGTAATTCAGAGTTATAGTTTTATGACTCAGTTCTACATTTTAAAGAACTAAAAACAGTGGTACAAAAATTAGTTTTAGATTCACCGCAATTGGCAACATCCACTTACTGAATGTGTGTTTCTGTAATTTGAAGTGATGAATAACATGGCTTTATCCACACATCTTCATGAACGAGCTATGCTATGACCTTGCCTTACTCGCACTGACAAGGTAACCTTTGGATTTTATAATGCCTCTGCTCTTGACAATAATGGAGTATCGTAGAACCCAGTCTAGCCTCCAGTCGGCAACACTGAGCTCCTGTGTCCCCTCCTGCAGAGCCTGTTGGAATGCTGCTGCCGACATGAGCTCTGGTTAATGACAAGAACAAACAGATAGTTCAATGGTCACTTGCTGACATGATATGGCCCATGTGTATATACTCTTACACTACTTATACATACCTTTGGGGTCATTGTGTGTGAGCAGCTGTATGTCAAACTCTTTTGCAAATGCTGTGAGGTCAGGAGGCATCACACAGCAGGATGCCAGGTTCACCTGGTTACTGCTGGGCTTTACCTACTCAAAGAAAAGGCATAAAGAAAACACATTTGTCAATGTGCCTTGAAGTTATTATTTGTGAGTATATGTTATTTATATGAGCTTGCTTTGTTCAGGCTCATCAGTTACTCAAATCACCCTCTTTCTCTCCCTCTACTGCAGTCTAAAGGCAGTCCAAAGATGAGGAAATCAATGATAATGGGCATATACTAACAAAGCAGAACTATAATTACCATGCAAGTTTTGGAAATTGAAGATGGCCTGTAAAATACTGTAGCTCTAAATACTGACAGATGTTGAAGAATGCACCATAGCTACAGCTATGTCACAAAGGTAAATATTGAACTGCAAACAAATGGATACATGAGCATTTCAAATGGAGTTCTACATTTTTAAGCTTAAGGAGGACAGGGGTAAGTCGGAGACTGAACTGGTCAGACAGTAGATATAAAGGTGGTATCTAGTGATGTAATGCAAAAATGTAGCTCCAGCTTCAAATATCAGCTTAAGAGTGAGACAGTTTTGTTTTAACTTTTTTCTTACCTGAGCCCAATTGTAAAGTTGTTCCAGCAGATCTTTGTCCAAGTCAGAAGTGCCGATAGCTGCAATCTGCTGGCTCTGCACCAGAGCCTCCAGCTCCTCCCAAACCGGCTGTAGGTGAGCCAGAGTCTGTGTGTCCCCCTCTGGGGGCCCAGGGGGCGCTATTATAACAGAATCGAGTTGGGACACTGCCAGTGTCTGGCAGGCTGCAGGGGACAGATAATTTGGCTTGTTCAAAGTGACACTGAAGAATGTGTTGGTTTAGAATAAAGATATTTATGAACATTTTAAAACATACCCATCTTAACTGCTTCTTTGATTGAAGATTTATCAGACTCACATAGGAACAGTTTAGCTGCAAGTATAACATAAATGTATTGACACATTTTTATCTACATTTAAAATATAAATAATTATATTAGATATGGACAACTCACCTGAAACCTTCAGCTCCTCCCTCTCCTCTGGTGTTATAGCGTCTGTTGCTTCAGGAATGGAGCAGTCCAGTGTATCTTGGAAGTCCTGCATGAAAGAGAGGAAACACAATCCATCACTTGAAGCACTCTACTACATGGACACATTATATCACTGCACAGTTTTGGTCAAATGTTCTAACAATAGAAACACAACATGTTTAACACAGAGACACCAAGTAGAGCAGTAAATGTAAACCTAATCCCTGGACCAAAGTCCCGGCCCCAGCAGTGCTAACACAGGCCATACTTGTGATGGGCTTTAGGAGTCAGCACAGCATGAACATTTATCCTGACAGCTCCTTTTCAGTTTGACCAGCACTACCCTAATGTCCACCACTCTGCTTTTTACTTTCACAGCTTCAGAATTCAAACTTTATGGCTAATGTCGGTATGTGGATGTAGCACCCAAATACAGCACAGACACTGAACAGGGTCTACAATATAAGTAGTGTGAAGTGTTGTCTAAGCTTATATCCCACCTCTGCAGTTAGCTTCGTCTGGGAAAACCAGTCCCCCAGGGTAGCCTGAATGCAGTCTTGCAGCTGAAACAAACCACATGAAAGTAAAATGTACAACTAAGGCATCTTTAAACCAATATAAAAGTGTGCAGTACAGGCATAACAATGACAGTTACTCTTCAACAATTTAATGTGTTGTCATAAGTTCTTACACGGGAGCCGAACTCAAATAATTAGAATAAACCTAATGTTAAATTACTCAAACTACACTTTGTTTTTCGTGAAACACCCTTATCCCTTTAATCAGTTTATGAGTTGAGCTAACCAGAAGCTAATGCTATCTCAGTTGACAAATGAAGCACGCTTTAGGTTAGGATTTTACGCAGACACTTAGGATTTGGTCTTACTTCCTCACTGGGAGAGCCAGGACACTTCTTTTTCATCCGGTTGCGGTTGACTATGTTCCCGGTGTGGAGTCTGAGCGTCTTGGCTTGGTTAAACATCTTGGCATTAGCGCTCATGTTGCTGTTTTGTCCGTCCATGTGCTTCCTCTACGTGCAGCTTTACGTCGCAGCGTGACTCAGCACTAATGCGGCGCTCTGTGTCAGCGGCTTTATACGCGCTGCCTGGTCACTGCTCACAATAAAATATTTAGATAGCTGAAAAGGCAGTATCAGGATGACTTGCATGTGAGGTGTTGACTGACCTGCTGGGCTGGTGTTACTCTAGACTGCTGAGGCTCACGAGGGAGAGCCGGGGACACGCCCACATGGTGAGGACACGCCCACACCGTGGGTCCGCTGAAAAACACGGACTGGAGTTTACGGGACGGAGCGGCACACGGGAAAATCGAGGCAAACCCAATAGATCCACGAGGAAAACCCGCAGTGGATTTAGGAATAAACTGGAGGGTGTAGATCCTCAGTTTGCCGCTAGAGGGGAGTGTGTCGTTTCATTTGTCGAGCCGATCGAGTTTTGGCTACAAGACAAAACAGATGCTCTATTTATTCACAGAGGACATATCAAAATCGACTTTCACGAGCTTTCAGCCATGTTATAATGGTGTTCAATCACCATTAACAATACTCATTATTACATTTCTGGAACAATTTTCCTCTGTGTATTAGAATAGTTCAATCTTAATTTTTTTAATCTTTGTTGAAAGCCAATTTGTATGCACTGACTTTTAAGACGAATGAATTGTATTGTATTTGTATTGTTCTATCGTGTTTTTCCATGTTTTATTTAATAAGATTGCACTTTATATCGCCTTTGTACAGCACTTTGGGCAGCTGTGGTTGTTTTTAAATGTGCTTTATAAATACATTTGACTTGACTTGACATTTCGATTGACACGTGCATATTTGAGTAATCCTGTATTTTTCTGCTTCTGAGGCTTGATTGCTCAGAATATGTTCATCTACTCCCTATCCCCACCCTCAGCCCTGGATTTACTTGTAAGTTTTATTAAAATCATACTCCGGGTCACATGTTGTTTTCAAGAATGTCACAGCCATTTGCAACAATAAAAACACATTATTGAACATGTAGTGTTTGTCACAGTGACATTTGTGAGGAGGCGGAGTGGGTCTATGTGCCTGATGTCAACACCCCCATAAGACTTCACCCCTTCAGCCCCTTCTGGAAAAATGTCTGGAACAGTTCATGCTTTCTCTCTTTTTTACAATCAGTTTATAAACTGTAATAAAACAAAGGCACTGCATTTGTGTGGCAAACAATAGGGTAACTCAACCAGCATGTGTGAACAAATCAGACTGCAGTTTGGAAGAACACAGTTTTGCTCACCTTCATTTGCAGCATTTTCCACACACTGTAACCCTGTCATGTTTAGTCAAAAGGTTTGTGATATCAAAAATGTGCCAATTTAACTTTACTGTAAGTTGTTTGAATTCATTGTTTCGCAATCTTTTTTTTCTTGGAAGCATCACATTAGTCTGATACACATGGGTTTTTCTCACTATTTTGAGTGTCTCATGGGGGATGACCTCCACTATCTCCTTCACCATCTAGCATCGTAAATCAAGCTATGCACAATACACCCGGGCAGACACAGACCTTTTAGGGCCATGGACTTCCCCACATTTAGGAACATTTGCTCAAAGTGCCAAAAACATGCAAAATAAACAATGGACGAGTTAACTCCAGTTCATGTGTGATTGGTTATGCATAGTCCAGTGGGGGTAGACTTTATGTAATCTGGCGGTTGGACTGAGGTTGTGTAAATGGTACAGTGAAAAGTAATCACTATCATTGTAAGACACGCAAAAACACTTGTTCTATCAAAACACTTCAAATTAAGCTGCACTCTGCACATCATTGGTCTATATATTTGAACATAGTGTTTTTTATGACAATGGACACTCAGGTTACACCATGACTGAGCAGGATTTGAAGTAAACAGATGCAGATCAATCTATATCTTAAAAATTGCATAGGCTGTTCTAAAATAATCCAAATTAGGTGCTGATTATTAAAGGACTCAAAATGAAACTGAAACAACTTTTCAATCGCTATTTCAGTTTCATTTCTGCCTATAAGTGCAAGTACTTCCTAAAAAGTGTTATTGATTGATTAAGTTGTTCCAGAAGTCATAACAGGTTGGAGGTTTGTTGAATCTCTTTACATTTTCAGCCAAGACGAGGCTGAACAAAAGTTATCCAGTTTCACTTGGGGCCAGCACTTGTAAAAGCAGACAAGGAGGAGTGGAGGAGTGGTGAGGGGTAGAGTTTAACACAGGGGTGGGCACATCTTGAGTGCAGTATAAGAAATCAGATGCACTGAAAGAGCAAGCCTTTTGGAGAAGATTTTTAATGAAGGTTTGGGTGTCAAGAGGTAAGTTATGGCTTTTTTATGCATAAAGTTTAGATGCACAATCCAGTTTGGGGATTTTCTGACATATTGTTTTTCACTATTGACTCAAATTGCATGTATGGGAATTGTATCTTTAAAGTTGGTAAGGCAAGAATGCAGTCCACAAAAAATAGTGTAAACAGTTTTATCAGGGGTCAACTTGGTAACCTCTGAATTCAACAACCATGATGGAGGGGAAATTTTCGAACAGCAGCCAAAACAGCGTGCGGGGGTGGGAGAGGGCTGCGACTAATTTAAAATCATCCCAGTGTCAGATTTTAACATTTTGTTACAGTGACGCTGCTTTCAACATGAAGACACAAGTGATGATTTTGCTCCTGCTCCTCACCTGCCTGAGTCTCAGCATGGCCCAGGGTAAGATTATACACCACTACATTCATTTGGATAATGCAATAATTATGGGCTATTAAATCTACTCAGAATGCAATGTAAATGGTTTAAATTAATTGTACAGTCTTTTATCATGTCTGTATTGGTCTTAATCTGTCAAAATACTAGTAATATCCAAAGGGGAACACTACGTTTAATACTACATTTAAGGAAATACATATATGTATGTATGTTTCTTCATAATATTAAATAAGTAAAGTAAATATTATTTAAGTCATAGTAGTGGTCCACCATATATACAAATACACACACATACCCCCCCCCATACATGCATATATATTTATTTATTTATGTATGTACAATAAATAGAATATGTGATTGTCCTGTTAGAATGGATAGGGTCGGTTTTGGTGTAGAAAAAAAAAGAACATGTTGAAAACTGTACTGTTTTATGTGTTTGCTGTGGAGTGTGGGGTTCAGTTTGGGGTCAAATTCAGAACAACGTAATTCTTATAAAGATCCCAAATGTCATGTGATTAAGCCATTTAAGCTCCTTAAACCCCAGATTCACTCGCACACGCAGACAGAAGAGGGCATAACAAGGATCCAATTAGCAAATCCACCAAACAAACATAAGCATTGTACAATCAGCGATTAGCAGCAGGTCAATTCAGCTGTCTCTCTTAATAAAAGGAACTGTTATAGGTCCTAACTATTTAATAACATTATTCAATAGAGACAGCGCCAACCAACCACTATGATCTGACAATAAAGTATCAGCTCATCTAATCGAAATACATTTCATAAAGTAACTACTTCTTGAATCATTATATTGTAATACTTACACAACCAGTCAAATGTTTGGACACACTCCCTTTTTTTCTTTACTAATTTCTACATTTTAGATACATATAGAAGACATCAAATGTAAAATTAAGATACATGGAATTATGTAGCAAAGAAACAAAGGTCTTCCACATGTATCTAAAATGTAGGAAGTGGTAAATATAAAAAATAATTAAAATAGATCAAATTAAATCAATGGACAAGTTTGTCATGTAGTCTAAGTGTAACTGATACAAGACTCTAATGTTAATGTTGCAGGCTGTTCTAAAATGACTATGACCTAATACTTTTTCATGAGCAATTTTGTTCTTTAAGCAATGAACACACATATAAAAGGAAAACAAGAATTTACAATCCAATTATCAGATCCACACAACACCCGAGCAGGTTTGAGCTGGCCAGTAGATTGTAAAAATGCCTTTCTAAGACTCCCACATAACAGCTTCACTTTCAATACAATAACTTTTGCTTTCTTAATTCATCATCACAAGTGTCATGAGGAAGTTTATATTCTGCTAAGTGCTTGTCTAAACTGTCTCTATCTTTTAGGCTCTTACGGGAACTGCTGCCTGAAATTTGTTCGCAAAATGAAGGCCAGTGTGCGGAGGGGTATTCAGGATTACAGGATGCAGGAAACAGATGGTGATTGCAACATCAGAGCCGTATTGTGAGTTTCGCACATCTAGTGTTCTTTTGTTTTGTTTTGTTTTTTGGCAGACTTTTTCTTCATTGTAGTTATGTTCCGCAGGCTTTTGGTCAAGAGAAGAGGAAGACAATCCAAACCTATCTGTGCCAATCCTGAAGATAAGTGGGTCCAGGATGTGATGAAATCTGTGGACAGAATCAGAAACAATCAGATCATGAACTAGGTAAAAGACTGCAGAAGAATAGTCTAAAATGTCTTTGTGGTTAACTTGGGAGTCATAAAGTTCTTCTTCACAGGTCACTGGAGGAGACCGGGAGGGTGAGAGTGAGGAAGCTCTGTCAGAGTTTATATATCATGCTTCTACACATGGACTGGATTATAGTCGTCCAGATTAGGAATTTCCTTTCGCTGACACAGAATGTAAATCACTATGGTAACCCCTTACGTTATTTTTAGTATCATCAATTATATGAGCCATATAAATGATTCTGAATAGTGCAAAGATTGAGCCACACTTTGGCAGCTTTTAAATGTGACATTATGGATGTGTGAGATTTGTATTGAATTGTAAAGTTTTCATTTTTACATATTTCATATATTTTTGTATTCATGTAATTCAAAAACAAATAAAGACACAACATGTTGACAAAAATAGTCAGTAAATGCTCTTTTGTATAGTATTGATGGCCGTGGTAGTAGATCAGAGTGTTTTAAACTTTTTGAGTTGCAGTAAAATGTCTCAGCAGTGGTTCTTTTATTTGGTTCAAAAACTTCAGTTAAAAAGAAACATGCAAGATAACTATCCCACTGAGGCTGGTTTCATATTACTTCTGTGGAAAATGGACAATTCAATAGAATATTTTTATATTGGGATGTTGTGGGAAAGCTAAGCAGTTCCAGGTTGTGTCCCAGTAATGTTATTTTATTTATTTATTTGACAAGAACAGTAAAACATTGGCACCCTGAGAACAGTTTTAGCTCTTTATTACCTTTGAGTGGGAACAAATTAGCGGCCAGGTGAGTTGCTAGTTTGTGTGCACATAAATACACTTGGGAGGTCGCTGTTTGGAGTTGTGGTCATCCAGATACAAGCTGAGTCAGGCCCAGAGCTCATGAAACAAAAATGACATTTGATTGAAAACATTTGTTTGGACAGTAACAACAGTTGTTGAGTAATCTTTGAGGGAATAAGACATTTATAAGATGACCATGCAAAACTGACATGAACAGAGGTGCAAAAAGCCAAAGGGCTTTCTTTATTCTCTTTGGAAAAACCATCTACTTCTTTTGTATATATTAGTTTTAACTATCACTTTAAATCTGATGCTGTCAGCCTTAAAAATTCTGGACTGTGTGAAGTTGTAATCGCACAGGTGTTACCTATAACTTGGCCTTGTAATATCACATACTTATCTTCATGAAGATAGATTTTAAAGCCATACTGGAACATTCTAGGCAAAGCAATGACATCACCATAGAGACAAACAGATTACAGATTGTCCACCAAATGAAATACAGATTGTTCCTTTAAGACTCCCTTTAATATTTGTCAGTTCTCGTAGTAATCTATGCTATTAAACGTTTACGGTTCATTACATGTTCTTCCTCTGAGCCGTTACACATTAAGCATCAACAATAATGGACCATATGTACAGCATAAAGAGACTGCTCATGCACAGACAATGTAAATATAGGATTATGCTAGCTCAAGTAAGCTCAAATAACAAACAATATCCAAGTAGACATTTACTTATTTACCTAATAACCATTTTCGAACAAAGCAATGACTGAAAATCATGTTTGTTCTAAGACAAAGTGGGTTGAATACTGAACACTTTTTTACATGTTTTATTATGTGAATTGCTGCATCCTCATCTCCATTTGTACTCACTGTGCCAAGTGCAATTAAAAACAAATTGAAACTTGCAGCTCCGTTAGTGCTGGCCCAGGCTGCAGTCTCAGGAGCACAGCCAAGGATAAAGAATGAATTGTTTATATAACATTTGGGAAACAAGAGCTGAACTCTGAAAATGTGCTTCTACATGGACAAGGAGGAAAATTCAATTTACCATCACATGGCTGTGTCCTGAGCTTTAGGACTAAAAATGGGAACTACTTTGTGAATGCATCTGATTAGTGGTCCTTGTGGTATTTTTTCTCATGGCGGAAGACGTGCTTTCTTCTAGAGAAACAACAATGCAAAAAGATAATGCTTAGACATACTAAAGCTTGACAATAGCAATAGTATAGTTTTACAGTAACTTTGCAGAGTTATGATGAAATGTTATTTTAACAGTATTAACAGTAAGCGTTTTGTGCAACAGCGCTGAACAGCAACATCTTGGCCCTGATCCAAATGTTGATAATCTGCTCGTACCACACACTCAGAGCTTTCTTCATTTGGGTGTGCACTGGTGAAAATACCATCAGTTTTAAAGGTACCATTTGTAAGTACATTGCCTTGTTGTATTCTCACATAACACCACTAGATTCTATCCATGTACTTCTGTCTGATAGTTTTCAGCTTTAGTCTGACAGAAGAAGACCACAGAGACTATAAGTGAGCCTGAACAAAATCCAAGTGGGGAGGAGGACAGGTTTCATTCCCCCTGATTTCATTTGCCATCTACAGGTAAAAAAAAAATAATCAAAACATACGTACCGATGATGGCTTTAAATAAATGTTTTCACAAAATTATTTACAGCAGGAGTTTACAGGCACAGTTAAACAGGCCTCATAATGTCCTGTAAGATTAAATTGTTGTTGTTAAATTGTTTACTTCATTCTCTAACTTTCACAAAGGCAAAAAATTACTGTAATTCATCATTAGTTAAGTTTCCAAAACCTTGAAAACACTACAAAGGCTGTAATATTTCATCTTTTGTAAATAAATGGAGCATGCAAAAGATTAACAAACCATTTGTGTGAATCATTACATATTTCAGAAAAAATGTGCAAATGTTTTTATTTACAATGATTTATTCACATGCAGTAAAAATTAAATACAAACGAAAAGTAAAATCAAGCCTGTCTGCGCACAAAACAAATCTGCAGAATTATACATGCAAATAAGTCTTAATATGGTAAATCCTAATTAAAGGCAGTTGACACATTATTTAAAAGCACCAAAAGCTTAAACCAAGTCCATAGTTGGTTAAACCACCTTTTACCGTGTATTTTAATTGATAGATGTTTATTTTGGTGTAGCAGCGTGACTTAAGTGCATATCCCCATAAAGATTAGCCACATCCTTACATTCACTGGGAAATTTATCCTTTGAGTAAGCAGGATGAAGATGATTATGGCTATACACTGAGCGATGAATGAAGTGCGTCAGAGGCCTTTGTGCTACGGCCCTCTGCTGATGTCAAAGCTAATACAATGAGGAGTTGCTTTAGGCTGTGTTTGGGACAGGCCAAAACCTGCTACTGAACTCTCGATATTCAAAGATTTTAGTGCTAAAGGTGCACTATGTAACATTTCTGTTGGAGGGTCTGTCACCTGCTTGTCTTCATGCACATGTTATTGATTTCCTTTGAATGGACTGTAAGTATATGTATCTATCTCAATGGAGAACAAGTTACAAGTCAAATCCCTACAAGAAGCTCCCCTTTAGGATGATTAAAATTAATTCTGATTCGGAAGTCAAACAAAAGTTTGTCTTAAAATAAATGTGTATAATTACAATGGAGCAATGAAGCGCAAGCTAACTTGGAGTACTTTCTTACATTCCTTCACACATTTCTGTATATAAACTTACAAACATTCACTGACTTGAGTGGGACGTATTGGTTGCCATGGTTTACAGAAGTTTCAGGAGGAATTATATGGTGCTTACTCTATCTGACCACCCGCCATATTTCCTGGATGGAAATTGGGAATGGGCTCAAATGTTATGAATTTAGACTGCAGAAGCATGTTAAAAAGAAGAGGTTGTATTTGAATATATATCATCTTTCACAGTGACATATTGTAAAGTGCACTAGTTGATTTTTCATAGAATAACACATACAGCTGATGGGTTGTGCTTATCTAAAGATGTCATGGACCACTTCCTCTGCCCCCTGTACTCATCTGGGTGGAGTTTTGTGTACCCCACAGCCTCCACAGCCCTCCTCTTTTGCACCCGATGTAGCAAGATCCGATAAATACCGGTTAAGGGGCTCCTACTGTCTGAGCAGGGGTTATTCTGAAAGTGAACTGTCCCAATCCCCAAATCTGACAACAAACGTTTGACTTCCTGCTCCTCCGGGCACAGGGCAGCGTTAGCCTGACCAAAATGGACAGGAGAGAGGGGTAACATGGCGAATGGAGGCAGACATTCAATTTCACATAGCCAAGGACCGTTAAGAACCTGCACAATGGGGGTCCTATCACTGGGCACTGGTTGAAGCATGCCTTTAATGATTGTCTGGCACTCTTCCCCGACATATTCTGGGATGGTGTACACCCCCTGGAGGATGCAGCGCTTCAGTCGACTCAGATTGTCTCCGAAGAAGGGCACTGTGGCAGTTACCATGAAGTACAGGAGGATGCCCAGAGCCCAGATGTCTGAGTATTGACCGATGTAACCCTTGTCTTTAAACAGTTCTGGCGCTGCATACGGAGGAGAGCCACAGAAGCTGTTGAGGAGCTCATGAGGGCCGCTCTCGGTGCTGAAACCAAAGTCGCCCACTTTGATGCAGTGGCTGGTGGTGTAGAAAATGTTCTCGGGCTTGAGGTCTCTGTGCACGATGTTATTCTCATGCTGGAAAAAAAGTGATATTTTTATTTATGTGACTCCATAAGCCTGTGCCAATAGAAACATTTTTTACCAATATAGGTAATTTTCAGACTGGCTTATTAGCAAAGACTGAGTCACTTTTAGGCCTTCAAATTGTCCTACTGTGTGTTGCTTCTAGGTTTAATTTTCAGATTTTTCAGTGAAGCATTTTAGTCTTTCGTGTTGTGGTTGTGCTATATAAATAGAATTTGACCATTTATAATAAGGGTGAAAAATATATAATAGCTCTAATAAACTACTAAATTTGAGAACTACTAAATTTGAGCTGCATTTTGGTGACACAAACCAGACACTGGCTAGCTGTTTAGCATGTCACATTTTGTTCGAGCTTGGTATGAAAATTTATTTCAGTGATTCTGCAGAAAGTACAGAAACTGATCTGTAAGATACATTTAAATTTGCACTATACTTAAAGGTCCACTGTATAACTTTTCTGGTGGAGGGTTTGCCACCTCTTTGTCTCCATGGAAACGTTGTTGCTTTGCATGAAATGTTCTTCTTAAAACTTATTTGTCCCAAGTAGACAAGCTACAGTTGCATGTCAGATCTGTGGAGACGCGACATCACACACAGTCAGAATGCATGTTTTTCAAGGTATTTTTGAGCGGTAAAAACATGTTGTGCCAAATATGTGCCATATTTTGCGAGATTCCAGTCAAGGCAATGTCAGCCCCTCTACCAGAAAAGCTACATAGTGTACCTTTACCTCACAATGTAGTGGTTATGTAACTTGTGTAATGAAATATGTTAAACATGTTCAAAAGCTTTTTATGCCACACAGTTATAAAACTCAGTGAGCTTGTGCAGTCTTCAGGGCTGAGGACCTTACTGCTGCTCACCATGTGCTTGACAGCGGACACCACTTGTGCAAAGATCATCTTGGATTCCAGGTCGTTCAGTCGCCCCCTGCTGGTGACTCTGGAGAACAGGTCCCCACCGCTGCCATACTCCATCACTAAAAATAACTTCCGGCTGGTCTCTATCACTTCGTAGAGACGCACAATGTTTGGGTGGCACAGATTCTCCATACAGCTGATCTCAGAGGACACATAGGGATGACTCTTCTTATCCAGACGCATCTTGTCCATGATTTTGACAGCAACCCTCTCTGAACAATTGGGAAAAAAAGACCAGAGAAGCTGTAAATTATAACACAAATATATTACAAAATTAAATATGGCTGCACATTATTAGCCTAATATAAAGTTTAAAAAAATAGCATATCTTTTAGATTATTTTATATTTTTATGCAGTTAAAAACATTTGTGCAACTTTTAAACAACAAATTATATAAAGGCTACTACTAAGAATCACCAGTATGTATTATCAGTACAATTACATCATAAGCCCACATATGTTTTGCATTTTGTATTAGCATAAATGTACATATCCTAACCTTTTGTGACTGCATGGATCCCCAGTCGAACATTAGAAAAGTTCCCCTGTCCAATCTCCCCTCGCAGCTCATAGAATCCAATGCGTCGCCCCAAAATGGTTTCGTTGGCGATCTTCTCATTGTGGGCCAGATCAAACACGGCCCTCTCAAACGGGGACTGCCTCATCTTCTCCACCTCAGTGAACCGCGACACTGCAGCCACCACACCCCCGTAGGGCTGTCTAGGACAGCTATCCACCTTCACTGATTCCGCTTTGGGTTTCCTGGAGGTCTTCTGCTTGGACCATATTCGCCGTGGGATGGCTGGAAAGAGAGAGCTTAGTTCAGTAGCTTGAAAGCTGCTGTACACTGTGTTATGTGCAGAGGTGAGGGGCAGAGGGGGCTTAAACATGTAAATGTAAAGGTCTGCTAGATAAGTGGATTGACCTCATGTTAACTTGCACTATATGTGGCCTACTCACTCACTCTTTTACGCCTCGCAGTGGGTAAACTGGGTAATATCCTAAATACATAAACCCCTACCTGGCTATATATACACCAAGGATTATACAGTAAAAGGGATAATTGTTGACTTTGTTTTTGACTTATTACATAACACAGTTAAGAAATCATGATGATGCAGTGTTGTGATTCTGTGACGTTAAATGCATTACCTTCAGCATTTGGAAATGTTTTAGCATAAGATGCTTTTGAAAACTACTATAAACAAATAGACAAATAGACATTTTTCAACAATAAAAACACGTAAAAGAAAATCTGCTGCTTGTTGTGGTAAAATGCTACTATATGGAGGAAGGGTTTCTCAGTTTTGAACAGGGATTGAGTCATTTTAGACAATATGACATTTACAGTGATCAAAATGTAAAACAATGATTTATATTTTTATTTAACAGAGAACACCTAAAAAAAAAAAAAAGAAAAAAAAGTTGGACAAAAGCAGGAAATGCCAACCTTTCCTGTCATTCAGCTCTAAAAATAAAGGTCAAAATAAAAAAGTGATTTGGAAACTGACAGGGCATCTTTTTATTAGGGGCAAAAATAAAGATCAAAATAGTCTATTGTCACATAACAAACTGGAAACACTGAGAAAATATTTGTAGGTTAAATGTAAATGAATGACCCGCTGTACCAAAATAGTCTTGGCTTTAGCGCACTCCTCAAAGTGGTGTGGATTAGCTTCTTTTAGAGACAGTATTAGTGGGTCAGTAATAGATTTACACGGCAGGCTTTACATTATCAGTGTTACAGCAGAAAATGTATTCAGTAACTTCACTTTGCTATTTCCTTTTCTTTAATGTGATGCCTTTCCTTTTTCTTATGCTCATGTAAGCTATGGCTGTGGATTTTAGATATATGTTTACATTTATTTGACAGGCTATTGTATTTTTAATTAATACATAACAAAATACTTATAACAATACAAACTTTTCTTGGCACGAGATTAAAAATAAATAATAAACAGAGACATTTACCTGGCAGATGTTGGTCCTTCATATCGGTCTGTCTGTGTGCAGGCCTGACAGTGACTGAGCATGTGAATGTAGACTCAGAGCTGTCAATCCTATTAACACAAGCTGAGACATCTGATTAGATAGATCAACAGCAAGATATGATGGAAATGCTGCACACACGATTTTAAAAATAGGTCTTAAGACATCACATGTTTTACAATTTAATCCATTCATTACCTAAATGTAAATCTCTTTGTTTTATGAATTCTTCCCACGCTAAAGGTGCACACTGTAACTTTTCTGGAGGGGGATCAGCCATCTTCTTGTCTCCATGGAGATGTTTATTGCCAACTAACTTGAGCTGGTCCATCGCCTGTATTTCTCAATGGAGATAAATGTGTTAATGCCATTATGCGGAACATTCAGGTTAAGCAATACCACCTCCATGGAAGCAAGAAATGCTGGGAGCACTTTTAATAGTTTTACTCTATAAGGCAGAGCAGGCAGTTTCAGAATGAAAAATGAAGTGATTTAACCTGATTCTTTGATGAATAACCACAGGATACTTCAAAGCGCACAAAGGCCTATTAGATCTTAAGCTATAATATAACATACTGTCAATGGACGCAGCTCAGTTAGATAAAGATAAAAGGAGCACATTCCTGTCTCCATCTAAGAGCCTTTAAGCGTGAGGTGAGTTCATAAACGCTCAAAGATAATGCTACCTGTGTCTCGTTTTCTTATGAGTAACATCTCACGTGAAGTGAAGGAGATTGAGGCCACGTCCAATCAACTTTCACAACAAACTTGGCGGGAGAGAAGGGGGCGGGCCTTTACAGCGGTTACCCAATCAACGCGTCTGTTTCACAAAACCCGGAAGCACATGCTGGCGCGTAGTACTGCTGTTGTTGCTAATTCTGATATGTATATAAATAAACACTTAATTTCGTCTATTATTAAAGTAGTAATTTGCTGAATAGACCTTCCCGAACAATGGCAGCTACGTTGGCGTCGCCTGTGCCCTCCACGGAGCATGAAGCAGAGCGCTGCGGGACTGAGGAGGAGATCCGCGGGGCCGAGGCGGAGGGAGAGGGCAGCCCGCCACAGACAGGACCAGGGCCCGTGTCCGCCTGTAGCAACAACCGCCTGTCCAAACTCCCTCTGGCCCGCATTAAGGCATTGATGAAGACCGACCCCGACGTCTCTCTGGCCAGCCAGGAGTCCGTGTTCGTCATCGCAAAAGCCACGGTAATAATGAGTGTAATACCTGTGGTTAGTCAGCTAAATATTAGTTCTGTGTGAGGACATTTTTTTCTGTTTTCTTAACTGTTTGGCAAGCATTATGAGGAGGACTAATGCAAGAATCCCTTTTAAAACAATGACATTATCCCAGGTACTCTACTCCACCAGTTGGGGTCTCCACCTAGTCCTGTGAACTCAGCTACACTGCACATGAAACAAGAGGTTTTTTGTAGTTTTACATAAGATGTCATGGTTATAAATGGTGAAACATACCTCAGGTCAGGTTTCTACATAAATGCTACTGACAGCATGTCTATAAATCGTGTTTTTTTTTTTTTTATCCAGGAGTTGTTTGTTGAGATGATTGCCAAAGATGCCATGGTGTACGCCCAACAAAGAAAGCGCAAAACTTTACAGAGAAAAGACTTGGGTAAGTTTCGTCAACATGCACACATTTTACTCCTTAATGTGTTTCAATTCACAAGCCCAGTCCCCCAGTAACATCTTTTCCCAAATGTCTCTTTTCTTTTTAGACAATGCAATAGAGGCTATAGATGAGTTCGCATTTCTTGAAGGTAAATTCTGCATTATTCTCACTAATTATTATTATTACTATTATTTGATTCATTCACTTCCAAAGTAAATGTTTTTGACATATACATATGTGAAGTGGGATGCTTCAGCTAATATATCCAATCAGTTTTTCTTCTTTTTGTTTGTGTTCTAAGTAACAAGTCACCTGTTTTCTTGTAAAAATGAATTATTGTAATGTTTCACAGGCACGTTAGACTAAACACCATGAAAAGCCAAGGCCAGCAGTCATCATCAGATTTTTTTTTTCTGGGGACACAAAACTGAAATGTATTTTTCATTTATTGGTCTCACTGTGACTATACCAATTTTTTAATGTAATGATAAGTTGTAAATGTTTGTAAATATTTGTTTAATACTGAATTACTGTACAATTGAATAAATTTAAGAAGTTTTTATCTATTTGTTGGTTTCATGGTTAAACTACGACGATTAAGTAAACACCGCTGTCCAAGGTCCTGATTCTGTGCCTCCAGGGGGCAGGAGCTGTCCAGGGTATTTAGCAGTGGCACATCTATAGAACCCTAATTAACACTAAATCATATGTGACAATTTAAAGTTACTGTATGTTTACCACACCCCTCTGGTAGAGATTCCCCAGTTACCGGTACTCCTTAATACTTTCAGGTAGATGTGTCTGAATCAGCTGCTGCCTCAATGTGTTACAGCGATTACTAACACAAGCGCATGTCTTCAAGGCAAGGTAAAGACTGCACTGCAATATACACATTTACTGCTGAGATTGTTAAACACAATGTCCCCAAAAAAAATGCATGCATACAACTATTTGCAACTATTTACATACACCGCCATTGCAACACATGCAATAGATGTACAGAGAATACAGCTTCAACCATGACAGAATATGAAGAGCTCATTATCTAACATCACAAAACAACTGGAGTGTCTGAGCAAATGAGTCGAGCTGTGCAGTCCTCTCTACCTACCTGGTTTGTTAATGATCTTAACGAATTGTGTGGAGTGAAGTGGAGGTGAAGAAAAAAAAATGTCCACAAGTACCACAAGATCTAAACCATACCCAGAACTATTTTAGGTCTAAAGCAGGGGCAAAACTTGGAGAACAAAGGAGGAGAAAATGTGTGTAAAAAAAATTAAATGTTAGACTGTTAATAGATATTGCACACCACCAAAAAGGCTTACTGCTGTAGTCCATTCTCAACTATGACCCTCCATAGCATTTCTCAAATGGTTTTCTAGATCAAACATGAAAATACTTTTCATATAGTAATATGCAAATAAAACAGGTGCACATAATATGACTTAATATGCCTTACATGAAGGACTAAATAAGTTGCTCTCAGATATGTGTTCTGTTCTGCCTGGATTAGTATTTGGTTTCTCACTCCAGGCACATTCAGGACCCTTGAGCTTTTACCGCATGGATTTATAAATAAATGTTTGAGTGAGTTTGGTCTGATTTTCTGGGTGTAGTGTTTCAGCGCCTAATGAAACGGAACGGTGAGAAGCACAGATGTTTGAGTCCAGAACAGCGTCAGTCAACTCCCTGCAGAGGAATGCCCCATTGGCACGAGGAACAAGCAGTCCTCAAAACTAATAAAATCTAATAACGTGTCAGACAAGCGGGCATGTTTTATTTCCAAAGTCAGTGAAGAAATGCCATTAGAAAATCCCATGCAAAGGAATCAGGAGTTCTCCCAGGACCAATTGGCCGGCGCATAAGCCGTAAATCTGGGAGTGGTTGGCTTTGGTCTTATTTTCATTCCTAATTGATTGCTAAGACAATCTACTACTATTAAGTTTGGAAGAGTTACAAACAACTTAACTTTCTGGTGGAAGGCACACCACCTGCCCGTGTCCACAGAGATGGAATTGCTTGGTAAGTTCCATGGTATGGTATTAAACTATATATCTTGCATTTATTAAATTAGTTATTTTTATTGCTCTGACAAACATGCATTCTTACTGTGAACGGTGTCACCTGTCCACAGATCTGACCTTTAACTTGTCCTAATGGCCGCCTGCATGTCTCTACAAAGGTAGATAAATTTAATGCCGTACAGAGGAACATTCCAGGCAAAGCAATAACATCTCCATGGAGATCAGCAGGTGAAACACCAGGAAAATTACATAGTGCAGATAAATTCAAATCTTGTAAACTTCATATTGCAAATGCAGTATTTATGTTATCCTTATAAAAACTTTCTATTATGGCAGTTTGGTTTATTTGATCTGATAAGAAACTGCACTCATTGAACAGACAGATATCCAGATCTACATGTCTCTAGACCCTGGTCACTAAATTTCACTTAAGTTCCAGAAATCTGTAACTGGTATTTCTGATCAAAGATTTGTTAATGAGAGTGTACACCTTGACACTAAGGATTTAATCACACAGAGATATTCAGAAAATGCATCTGACTGGAGCGGACGGTAGTCATGGGGAAGGTATGTTTTTGCAGCTGAGATTCCAACCTGATTCTTGGGTCAAATTCTTGAACAGTAACTCCGCCCCCCAACACACAGACACACATGTTGTGTTCCCATGTGTCTTCAGGGCATTACAGTGTAATGAGTTTACATTGTAATAAACTGTATGGTAATTTGAAATGTCTATTGCTTTCTTGTACATGTTATGCTTCTAATTATTAGGACAGCATAAATTAAACATTGCATTTTGATTTGATTTCAAATACAAATGTATAAATAAATAAATCAATAAATAAATATGTGGATATTGCACTTTCTATGAGAGCAGCAATTATGTGGTTCAGTTGCAGAGTCTCTGCTCTTCTTCTTCTTGCTTGGAGAAAATCTCCTTTAAACATGATTTTATAATGTATTAGCACGAAGAAGAAACAATTAGCACAATCTCATCAATAATCTAAAAAACAAACTAAACGAGAGAATACATTGTCTCAGTCCAAATGTGAAATGACTAAATTTGCAATGAGGGAATGAATAATTAATATAGGAGAGGCCTACAGCAGATCCTTGTGGATCAGCAAGCTAAATTTGGCCAATTGTTTGTTCTGTGATTTTAGGAATGTATATGGGAATGTTTCCTCAGACTGGGTTTGATTTCCCATGCTGGTGTTGCAGTAGATGAGAAGCAGGATTGTGAAATGCACAAAGCCTGGTATTTCAAGTGAAAACTGAAAAAAAGCTGAAAATATGTGAGAAGTGAGATGTGTGAGAAGAATTGAAGAAGATAATGAGGGAGGGAGTTAAGTTAAGATCCAGTGAAATGGATCAACAAAGGGAGGGGAGGGTGCGACGGTGAGACGAAGCAGAGTGAGATGGGCAGGGAGGTATAAAGAGGCGGCCATAGAGGGAGAGGTGACACACAGCTCTGTCCTCGGTGCCAGACTAAACCATGCTCGCCATGCTGCAGATGTGGACTCTCCTCACCTTGGCGCTCTTCTTCCTCACATCTGTACAAGGTATGACTCTGCTCATCTTTATGTGCGCACTCTCTGCAGGTGAGCTGTGCAGCCATGCAAAGACAGACAGGCTAGCAGCAGGGAGACAGGCATGGATGTAAACACAGGGATGGTGCCTCACTCTGCTTGTAACACTTGATATATATACATGATTAGCATATAAAGCAGACAGCACAAAGCAGCTCTGTCTTTCTAGTGCATGTATTGTTCTGCCTGCTTGCAGCACACTTTAAAGTGTTTATATAAACGCTGTGATAACATGCCATGGCACACCCACTCCTCACTCTTCCTCCTTCTCTCACTTTCTCTGGCATGGCACAGAGCATTGGGACACATTGGGATACTAGTGTAATTCTTCTGAAATTCTTTCATGTGTCTTGTAATATGTGTGTATTTAAAAAGGAATGCAATTTTGGAGTGGCCATCCCATTCCAGTGACTTCATATGTTATGTAAAAATAGGGATTCACTTTATATTCCATCAGATCAGATGTGATTTACAGTCCTTCAGAGTTCTTATTTGAAAACGCTGGCTTAGCCTACAGTGTCCAGTGACTATTTTAATGGGTTGGTGAGGTCAGGTGCTCCCACAGGCAATATATATGGTTTAATCCCTTTCAACTTTCAGTGCTTTTTTGTGCATGGTGACAGTTGTATACAGCCATAAAGATTTACAAGCTACTGAACTCTTTGTGCAAGGCCCAAGCCTAAATAAATGTTGGTGCATGAAGTGTAAAACTTCCCAAATGAATATGAAAATGCCTACTCATACGGGGCAGATGATGACTGTGGCAATCAGCCCCAAGACTGAACAAAGTATGTGAGTATAAACACAAAGTCAAATGCAAACAAATGGCTGATTTGTTTTTTCAGGTAACGGTGTGCAGATGCAGAGGGATGTGCAGTGTTGCATGTTGTACTCCCAGGGCAAGGTGCGGACCAAAGACGTGCTGCGGTTCGAGGTGCAGACGGAGGGGCCAGACTGCAGCATACAAGCCATCATGCAAGTATTCCAAGTATCCACTCCTGGAGCTTCAGAGCTGTACGGCCATCTGCAGGCATGGAAACTATGCCTCTCTCGTTACATGAGGCGGAGGGCAGAGCCACGGCCGACAGCCATTGTCATCTTTCCAGGTCATGTTGTTACGGCAGGGCTCCAAGCTGTAATTTGCCAGGGAAGTAAGAAAGCAAATATGTGGGAATAACAAGTCATCTGAAAGTACCTTATGAGCCAGCTGAGCCCCGCCATGCACTGCCCCGTCAGGCTGAACAGCAGGGTTTAGTTAAGCAAACCATTGTGCACTCACATACCTATTGTTTTCAGCAGCCCAGGGAAATCTGATGTAGCTGGGGAATGCAGGCGTTTTATTTGGCCAAGTTAACGACATCAAATAGTTGTGGATGTAGGGATTCTTTCTATTTGAACACATTTTTGATTTGTTTGCTTGGGATTTAAGTGTGTGAAATATGACTTTCCTCTTTGCTGTGTAATACTCATCATCCATTTGTTTTGTTTGTAGTCTCTACACAAAGAAGGCGGTAAAATGTGCTGATCCCAGCGACCGTAAGGTGAAGAGGCTGCTCCGAAAACTGATGCTGAGACAGAGGACTAAGGCCCATCGAACCATGTGGCTGCTCCCCTATGACAACCTGCCTGTAATGACAGAGGTACACTACAGTACACTTACAGAAGAATGGATGTAATCAGTCCCAAAGTTATCAAAAGTTATTGATTTTGTGGTGTTTTTTTATTTTATTACCCCATATGCCAGTTTAGATGCATTTATAAATATCTAACACCAACATGACGGAACAATGACTTGACAGATGGTTATGATTTGACAAATTTGTATTATTTTATATTTGTTCATAACCATTGGCCTGCTCAAATAGCGTCACTGTCCTGTAGGAGAAGAAACATAACTGGGCTGATCTCAACGTGGAGTGAAGGAACAAAGAAATGTGGACCTATATAGTCATAAGTAAGTCCAAATCCCACACTTTAAAACACATCAGACACACACACACATTCTGTTATACTCCTCAAACAATCCTTTCTTCCCAGGCCAAGTAAACTGTCAGCGGCTCGTCACTCTTACCCGGCGGGCTTTGGCTGACCCTCCAGTTGTATTGTGTCAATCTACTCTCTCCATCTCCCTGGGATCAGACCTGGGCAGCAATAGCATATTTAAAACGTTATACATATTTATACATGGACTGCGCTTTATATCCAAATCGTGTGGCTGTACCTCCACATTAGAGTGATGTAAGTTTGACATATGGCGTATACTGTTATTTGCCAGAGTCTTTCTGGAAGTGACTGTTATATCTGATGTGTACTACTCTATTCATTGTGACTAACAGTATATTTTATGTCAGTAATGTGTAAAGACACCGTACACAGTGTTTTGGAGATATTCTGTCTCTGTAATGATTTGCACCTATTTTTGTACAATTTTTCTTTAGTTCAGGCTGATATATGACTGTTCAGTGGGTGACAAAGGACAATAGTCTGCACCTGCTTCTCTGAATTTCTTGGACTGTTTGTAAAATATACATCTGCAAAGCATTTTAATCATACAGCCCTCATCTCAGGCTTCAACTGCAGATTTCAACATTACAATAGTCAGAGAATAAACTATGCCAAAGTTTAAATAATCTGATTCACAATATGACCTGGCTTTTCAAACCATGAGGGCTCAAACGTGTGTCCCGACACACTGTTGTTGTACTGGGAAAGACTGCACTGTCTGTTACACCTGTATCTGAAGTGAACTCTTTTATAAATGAATCTAAACAAATGCTTCCTCGACCCATTCTGTCCATTTAGCAGTGATATTTCATATACTGTAGATGTGAAGTAATCATGTTCAGTAGAACATTCTGACAACAATGTTCTCCACTAGGGGTAGCCACAAACACAAGAATGTCATTTAAATTCCTGAGACATTTATTTTATCCAATTTCAAATCTTCCATCTAAAAATGAAAAAGCACTCAAATAAAATACATAAAAGTTCAATAACTGATTACTCTCAGAGTAGTTACTAATCCTTCTCTAACAGTCAACACCAAAAAGATTACAATAATTGCACATTTAGAGTCTCTATTTACATTCTTTTTCACATAAAAAAACAAACAAAAAACATTCCCAGCAGCAGTAGTGGGCTGAACAAACTTCTAATGATAAATTTAAAAAGGTCTTTGCTAGAATAAATACACTGCCATAACACAATCATGCTCCCATTAAAAAAGCCAAAGCAAAGCAAATAAAAATAAAACAAAGAAGTATTTAACCAATATTTACCTGAACAAATAAACCAGCATTAAAGGCCTTTCATTAACATTCGATACATTCAAATAGTACAGTGCAGGCAAACTTTAAAAACAAAACTATTCTTACCTTTTAAATACTGGACCCGATGTTATATTTACACATTACATATGTTCAGCAGTGTACTCACTGTAGGGCTCTACTGGTCTACAGTTTGATAGAGGTAGTCAGCACTGGTGAACTCAGTCAGGCTCTAAATGTTATTGAGATGCAAACTACAAACATGAGCTGTTTTTAAAATAGTCTTTGTACATACATTCAAACTATTACTGTCATGGCAGGAAATTACTAAAACAGTATCATTGCTTACTATAGAAAAATAAACAAAACGTTTTGGTCACTTCAGCAACACAAAGCTTCTATTCTAATATTGAAAAACACATAACATTTAGATATGATAAGGCAGCCACCTGCGTGTCCTTTGACATGTGTGTATCTGTTCATACTTATGGATAAGAAAGCTAATTGGTCTGAGGATCAGTTATGAAAACAGTTGTGAAAAGACTAAAAAAAGTAATTATAGGTATACAAATACAAATACTATTGATTTATTTTGACAACTACACGGATAATATTAACTTGTCTACACTAACGTGTCTTTTGGACACCTAAGATATGTAATTCTTACTATGGCAGTGATGTAGCTGGTTTTATTTTTTGTTTGGTGCAGCCCTTACATGGGAGTCTCACTGTTGTGGTGGTTTACTGTGTCGTCCTGGCAGATGAGCTGGTAGGGCTTCTCATTCACTTCGATCACAGAGTTTCGCACATCAGGATCCTGATTCTGCAGCTCGTCTTGGGACAGGTGCTCCACAATGCCGGCCCCCAGAGAGTCTCCCAGCACATTGGTGGTGGTACGTAGCCGGTCTCTGTCAGTGACATCAGAGAGGAATGAGACCCCCAAAAACGTAATAATCAGGTTTATTTTCCAATAAGTAAAAGCTAGTCCTAACAGAAGCTTTCTGCTGATATGGCTATGCATTATGCATTAGTAACCTTTATAGAGGTGGGACCTGTGCTCTCTTATGCTTCACACTGACATTTAGCTTTAACCAATCCCCTTCCAGCTGACATTTAGTGGGAACTCACAGGAACCAATCCACGGCGATGATCAGTGTTATGTCCTCCGTGGGCAGTCCTACCGATGTCAATACAATCACCATGGTAACCAGGCCGGCCTGGGGGATGCCTGCTGCTCCGATGCTGGCAGCAGTCGCCGTGATACTGAGTAGGCGGAGGCAGAGATGAAGTGGAGGCATTTAATAAACAGTGTTTTACTATATATGTTTATTACATGCTACACCTGACATAAGTCGCTACACCTGACATAAGTCAACAGTTTATGTATTTACTGCATGCCTTTTATATTTACATTACCTAATGGTGAGGATCTGTCCAAAGTTTAGGTCCATGCCATTGACTTGGGCTATGAAAATGGCAGCCACTGCTTCATACAGGGCAGTCCCATCCATGTTGATGGTGGCCCCAACAGGAAGCACAAATCGTGTCACACGCTTGTCCACGTGATTGTTCTCCTCCAGACACCGGAAAGTGATGGGCAAAGTGGCAGAACTGCATAGACACAAATATACAGTACTTCATAATACTTAATGACACAGCTATACTTCATAATACTTAATGGCACAACTATACTTCAGAATACTTAATCACGCAGATATACTTCAGAATACTTAATCACACAGATATACTTCAGAATACTTAATGACTTTGGATAACACTTTCTTTCTTGTATTTAGGATTCACCTGGAGGATGTTCCAAGCGCAGTTATGAGAGCTTGAAGCAGGCCCCCGATGAAGCTGTACGGGTTTCTCCGTGTCACCGCAAAGAAGAGAAGTGGCAGAACAAACAGGCCATGGATGAGCAGACCAATAATGACGGACACAGTGTACATGCCCAGCTGCCCGCCCACCTCAGCCAGATTCTTCATCTCTACAATCTTCCCAGCAATCAGAAACATGATACCCACAGGAGCGTACCTACAGTGGAGTGAAAATAAAGTTAATAGAGTGCATTTAAGATCTTCTTATTCCATCTGTCTTTTATCTGACAGGAGGAAGTTCAAAAGTACTATATGAAAAGGGTTTTCAGACACATTAACCTTGTTTGTGACCCTCTGCAGCTGAAGTAGCAAGTTTAAAGACCAACTTTCTTATGTATTGTTATGTATATGTATTTTTTATAGTTGTTATTTGCTGTTATTTTCCAATATTATGCATTATTAAATAATCGTGGACCCCTGTACTTGAATAATTCACATTTTATACCACGTTTAAAGCAGCACCAGACTGTGAAAATACACATGATTAACACAATAAATATAATATTAGTATGTTGCTTGCTTTACTGACCAGATGATAATAGCCACCAGCCTCATGATTGCTTCGTTCAGACAGTCAAAGAAATCTCGCAGCGCTTGACCCTGTTGCTTCATGTTCCCAATGACCAGACCAAAACACATGGAGAAGACCACCAATCCAAGAGCGTTCACCCCCCCAGAGGAGCCAGACACAGGCACAGTCTCCTCCACGGTCTCCTATCAATACATAACCAAACCTCTCAGTGATACAAGACACTATGAGGTTGATTCAGCGCAAAAATGATGGATGACTTTTAAGCGTAGTGGTGCTCACCTGGATGGTCTGAAACACTTGGCTCAGGTTGAGGCTGGGGCTGGACTCTGTGATGTTGAAGGAGTCAGTGAGGTTTAGAGCCACTGTAACATTGCGAGTACGGACAGTCTTCTTGTACACGGTTTTATACTGAAAAGAGCATGACAGCTATGAGAGTGATGAATTATTATTAAAACATTGGTGACGTAAAAGAAAGGCCTACCTGCTTAAAACAAGCTTCTACCAGGTTTGGAGGAAACATGTTCCTAAAAGAAGGTAAGAAAGTTTAATGTCATCATAATTAATTCAGTGACATTTTAAAAGTGGTTCTGAAACAAATTTGACAACAATAACTTAAAGGTATTTTCTTCTTGACTCCATGATATAATATGAGATGTTATTGCTTGGCCATGTTCCACAGTATGGCATTAAACCTATTTGCCTTGAATTAGTAATTCAATTGCAGGTGATTTTACTGATCACAAGTCCCTTGAAAATCATGCAATCTTTAATGTGGAAAATTACAGTCAAATCTGCAACGTCTCTACAGAGACAAGCAGGTGGTGTATCCTTCACCACAAAAGTTACAGGGTGCACATTTAAGTAATATTACAAATGTGTTTATATACTAAAAATGAAATTATATATTTTAGGTTGTTATTTGACAGTTATAAATCCCAATTAACAAGTGTGGTTTTTTCTCTATAAGTGTGTCTGTACAGTACCTGATGAGGTCCAGAAAAGCGTCCGCGGCCTGCACAGGCTCAATGCTTCCAGTTTTGTCGATGGGCCTGTCTCTGCTGCCTTTACCTGGGTGTATGATGATCACCATAACAATCCCAATGAAAACAGCGATCAGAGTGGTCACCATGTAATAAACCACTGCTCGAACTCCCATTTTACCAGATGCTTTGCTGTCAAGGGAGGAGATACCTGCAACATTAAAAAATGTAAATCTTTAATAACAAAAGCATATATAATAATACATGTGATTTATTTTGTACTTCAAAAATAGCAGCATACTGTATATTAGGGACTTGTGAATCTATGGTATGCACAGAGCCAAATATATTGTCAATTAGCAAGTCTCTGATCAGTAAGATTATTCAATACTGAGGTGCCTAAACTTTCCATGTTAGACCAACCTGTGATCAAGCTGGAGACAATAAGAGGCAGCACTAGCATCTGCAGCATCCTCATTAACAGCTCTCCGGGAAAGGCAAAATATTTGATCTCCCTCAGCGTCAGGTTGTGAGGGCGTAGTGCAAATCCCAGGATCACGCCTTTAAAATACATATGAATATGTGAATACACCTTTTACATAAGAGTAGGAATGACTGTGACTGTGTTTTGGACACTGACCCAAAGCCACAGCAGCAACAGTGAAAAGCACAAACAGGTTTCTCTTGAGAAACATTTTGAGTGCATCTCTGCTGAAGGAGTTGATGCGATCCCGGACTCCGCTTGCCCTGCGCTCCATGGCCCGCCGTATGCGCCTCCTCAGGGCTCCCCTCTCTGGCACTGGGGGCTTGTCTGAGTCCTCGTTTAGGAAGAGACTGGCACTGTTCGGAGGCTTCTCGTGCATAATCAGCTCCAGCACCTGGTCCAGCAGGCAGGTCTCATGTGAAACTAAACATATTTAAACACATTGATTTATCACATTTACCCTTCCTGTTACAACCATGCTGTGACTATATAAGTAGCACTGCGACTGGACTGTGTTGTAGCTCTGAACTTTTTTTTTCTGACCTGAACCCGTTCTCAAAGATAAGAATGTATATAAAGATATATAAAGATATATATATCCTAGTGCCTGCTGTTTGTACCAATCAGATTAAAGCATTGTTTTCTGAAACAGCCTCCTCACACAGACTGCATCATTTATGCTGAATATGAACATCTTTATACTTTGGCTTAAGCTTCAGGGAATTTATTCCATTATTATCTATTCCTTTGGGTCTATTGATACTCTATTGTTATTTTGCACACATTTATCTACACTGTCTAGGCCAGTCTATAAAAACAATTGTTAACCAGAAAAGTATGATTCTGTTTTTTTCATTGACTTTCAACAAGGATCATCAGGTTTTCAAAAGATCAAAGGACAGTTTTGGAAATCAGTTTACCTCAACAAAAAACAGGCTCCACTAAAATTTAACCTGTTCAACTGTGTGACTTCACTATTTGTGCATTCCTAGCATTTTGACAAGGTAGCTACAAAAAATGTTACATCAAGACTGACCCAGAGGCTGGCTATACATAAACTAAAATAAATCACACCAAAAATAAGCAACCATAGACAAGGGGCAAGACAGGCCATATATTGTTTTTAAAACATACACCCACAGACTTATTTTGTTCAAATGATGATAAAGGCAAAAGAACTGGCAAAAGCTGGCCTTCTCCAGCCCTACAACAAACCTATGAGGCATAGATAAACGACCTAGCATTCCTGTGGCATTATGGAGACAAGCAAAAAACAAAATGAATACCAGAATGTCTCTAGTTGTAGTAGTTGATATCTGCAGTGAAATGGAATGTACTACATGAGAGCACATTTTGCACCTTGGTTCAAAATCAATTTGGAGGTCCATGTTAAATAGAAGAACACTATTTAGTTTGCACATACACTTTTTTTTGCATTATCTGTTATAAAGAAGGCAAAAAGTAATCAGAGGCAGCAGAGAAAAAAACATTTAAACATTATTATTGCTCTGGAAACTGACCAATGCATGTTCCATTTAATAAAACTTTATGACAACCAAATAAAACTACATTAAATGACTTACTGTACACTCTATCCATGGGTTTAGAGTGATGAAAAATGTGGACTGTTGCCAAAGCAATTTACAGTTCAAAATGAAATATTAAATCTTTTGAATGGTGAAAAGTCTTCATTATGTTGTCTATAAACTGGAAGCTGAAGCCCATGAACACTGTCAAATTCCCAATGCTTTACTCACCACTCATGGTTGAATGTGTAAGTCCTGTCCTATGTGGTGTGCAGTTTGGGTGGTGCAAGTGAATGTCCGAGCATCCAAAGCTCTGCTCTCATAAAGCAGGAACATGAAAAGGTTTCTCAAACTGTCTGACCTTCTCACACCTCCACATGACACACACACAAACTACAAGCATGCGGTCAGGAGCATTGATGTACACGGCCCTGCAACCAGCAACATATTTGACCTATATAGACACTTTTGTTTATAGTACACTGGCTGAGGCCTCATCCACATACCCACAAACACAGCAGTTAACCAGTTATAGTACAGTTATATTTATATAGCCTATATGTTGAAGAGTCCTAGAATGCAAAATCCCTATCTGAACAATCAAACGGGAACAACATGCAAACTCTGCACAGAAAAGCTCCACGTATCCAAATGCAAAGTTTTTTGAAAAGTACAAAAGTGATCAAATATTTTAAGAGATTAGCTAAGTGATCCATAAAGCATGTATATCAGCCATTTACCTGAAAAAACAGTGGAAGAAACAAGCCAAACCAGCAACTCAAAGCATAGCATATCAGTGAGTATACTGAGGAAGAATTGCCATGGAGACAGAGGAAATGAAAAGCCAAAAGATGAATGACTTTCTAGATTCCATGATCCAGTTTATCAGTTTGTTATACAAGGCCACAGAAGTCTACCTGGGAAAAGGTGACAACAGCCTTATAGCCTAATAGAAAGCAACAAATGGGATCTTTTTTCATCTTTTAACTTTGTTACCAGATTCCCGTGCTATTAGCATGGTGTTAGATGGTGTAACTCATTAGCCTGTCTGTATTCAAAAAGGACATTTTGTTTTATTTACATAGACTAACAAATAGTAGCTCTAACAGATAAGTATTTTATCAGTAAAGAAGATAACTTACCCTGGTTGCAGGTGCTAGTCAGTCATCAGCTTCCTCCAGGAGAAATGGTAATGCTGCAAGATATGAAACTTTCACAAAACTAAACTACGTCAGAATAATGTAGATAACTGGCTAATTAAAACAAGGAATCCTTAATAGTTGTATTAAATAATCCAGAATAAGTAAGAAATGCTGCAGACCTGTGCAAGACACTGCTCACGGTGCCTCCAATATTCAGAGCTGAAATAAGCCGCCAACGTTGCCCACACGGCTCTACTCGTCACTATCTTCACTGTTTTTTTTTTTTTGTTGGTTTTTTTGGTGCGTGTGTGTGTGTGTTTTTTTTATTTTTTACTACTGTATCGCCTGAGTGTTTGCCATGAATCCCGCGGAGTGGAGGAGCCTGGGAGGTCTGCGTGGGCGGAGGAGAGGTTAAGAAAGGTTCAGGAAAGAAAGCATTCATACCGCTAAGCACCTGCCGCTCCTGCATGGGAGCCACGGGAGCCACGGGAGCGTGCGTCCTCCACCACATGACGTCAGGGGCAACTTTGCGCTGTTCCGCTCGGTTCAATTGGGTAAAAGGTGGTTTTGTGCGTTGTGCGTAAAAGGCGCAGGGGGACCAAGACATTGCTATGACAACATGCATCTGCTCACAGCCCGGGGTCTGGGCTTCATGTGGTAAACCTTTGACTTCCCACTCTCCCACCCACACACCGTGTTTGTTTTTTTTAACTAAAGTGCATTGATATGCATGCAGCTTTCTTCATCCAGGTGTTCAAAAATACATTAGAAAGTAATTTGTCAAAATAAGGGCTTAGAAGGCCTAAGTCGAAAGATATTGTGGGTTTAGGCTCTTCCTGGCCCATAAACCTTAACAAGTGGGAATTTAAGAATGCTCTTTTTTCATTAAGCCTATGGGAGACACATAATCTAAAACATAAAGTTACTGTCTCTTGTCCCCATCAACGCATTCATTTGAAAGCCACAGTTTCCTTACACTCTTCACATGTGAGCTACATACAGTGTAAAGGACAGTAAACGCACCACTTCAGCAGCAGATTGCATCGCCATGGCAACACAATTATCTAGCAACAATGTGGGAGGCACAGATCATGTATGGTGCATGTTTATAGAGTGATTATTCACTGCCTAAACACAAGGCAGTTCATTGTTACATTATGTTACGGTTTATTATCTTTTATAGTTGTTTAGTCTTCTGTCAAACTAAATTAATATCTAATTTTACTTTTTAGAAATATATATATTTCACTTTTTTATTAATGTATTTGTAATTATGAAATGAAAATGTTATTATACAAGTACCATGCCAAAATCCTCTGTGAAGTAAAAGTGTCAGTAACAAGTAATCAATACATTTGCATTGCACTGTTGTTTAACATTATTCTGATGCTAAAGTAAGTGGACTGGAGCATGCTTCCTCTTCTGGGACCAAAATAACATGCACACTGCAGTCACATAGAGACTTGGTTCATAATCAGTATTTTTTTCAAAGGAAGACTGAAGCTCATTGGCTTAAAACCAAACCAGTGCCACAATTCACTCACTGTCAGTGATGGGAAGAATACTTTGAAAATATATTTAGTTGCAAAATACTGAATACCTGCATTAAAATGTATTTTGTAATGTTTTCTATGACATGGACCTATCATAGTACTGTATTCTGAATACTGCATTATATTTTAGAAAGAAAAGTATGGCATGGTATTACAAACTCTACAAGGTCTATTTTTGTTGCCTTGTTTAGGATGGATTAATTTATGTCTAATTAGACAAGAAAATTTGCACATGCCCACAGTACAAGAGCTGCATTTACAAAGCCAAAATAACATGATAAAGTACCCTAATGTATTCCTTTCAATTTAGGAAAGTAATTCTAGTATTTAAAAAAAAACACCTAATGAGTTAACAGTTAGTCAGAATTAGTATTCAGAATATGTATTTTCGGTACATGTATTTAGTTACTTCCCAACACTTCTGACAGTACAAGACAAAGCGTTACACAGCGAACTGAGAACAGCCCCAGAACCAATTTAATGTAAACATTTTTAGAAGTCTCGGCCAAATCTTCATTACATTCATAATAGAGCATAGGTGTAACATGAATGCTGGTTGGCTGCAGTGAAAAGATGAAAATACAGGGCTCTGTGACAAGAGGCTGTTTCAAACACAGAAAGGTCAGGCAATAGATTATTTGCTTTGAACTGTCACTACTTCATAAATGGGACATGAAGCAGTTTGATGAGAGGAGTAAAGAGAAAGTGACAGAAATAAATAATATACAAAAGAAGCCATAGCTGGTGTGAAATAACCAAAGATACATACAATATATGTACCACTTTGTCTAACACAACTTAATCAGATAGAAAGGTTGACATAATAATTTATAATGACTTATTTTATTTTATTTTATTTTAGCATTACTAAAAAACTTATTGTTACAAAATCGTTTGTTCTCACAAAATTCGTGATAATGTTACATTGCATAGAAACTATTGCTGCCATCAGAACCTCAATGAAACAGCAAGAGAAATGTTACTTACTTAATGTTACTTCTGAACAGTTTCTGTAAAATACCAGGTTAGAAAATAATGCTCATGAAAAGAATGTGAATAACAAATATAGTGACAATACTGTACTTTGAGAGCACGCAGTGGGCTTTGGCATTTGAGGTTCAGTATTTGAAAGGACTAAAAAAATACAAAGAAAGATATACCAGGGACATGTAGTGTCAGTTTATCATAGTGTTCCCATACACACTGACAAAACATTAGAATGTTCCCAATGACCTTACCCTTAGAATAAAAGGGGGCAAGTGAGGCAAAAGTGGTATTGTGCCTAACACTTATTAAGAACACATCAAAACGTCTTGAAATAAAAAGTTATATTTTTTAGAATCTTTTACGTCCATCCAGCTCTGTTGAGTTGCAAAGGCCATGACCAAAATCAATCCTGCTTCTTCACTGTAAGCCCATTGCTCCTCTCACAGCCTGCTCCAGGGACTTCCTGGTTACCAGTAGACGGACTACGTCTTCATTCGGTTTGGTTAGTTTTTTAAGCGCTTGGTAGTGTTTTATCATGGTCATGTCCCAGCCGTTAACCTAAAAATGGAAGAAGAAACACTGAATTACCATTTACCAATTAAATAAAAAGCATGACCACAACAGTATTTACAGTAAAAGACAGGATTTGGTTGTAATGCTTGTATATAACTAGTGCCCTCTTGTGGCTATAAATATGATAGAAGTAAAAATTTTATTTACCTGCATAATTTTGTCCCCCACTCTCAAACCAGCAACATCTGCAGGTCCTCCTGGTGCTATCCTGGTCACATAGATGCCCTTTAAAATAATAGAAACAACCACTTTCAACATTCTGTACAAGTTAAACATGCATTCTGTATAGTAATGCTTTATCCACACAGTTTAGCTGTGCACTTTTAGTTTACATGTATGATTATTTTCTGCATGTTCCGTACAATTTGTACATTTCATAAAATTTTTGGACATCATGGTCATGTTTGCACTTACAGTTGCAGTTACATTTAGATTTCTGCACTGTCATAATGTTTCTTAATATTCTACAGCACTCTTGGTTAGAGATGTCACAATATCTAATTTTATATAATTTTAGTGTTACAATTACAAATGAAGTAAACTTTAAGTGAGGTGACTTGAATTCAAATGGCCTATTTTTTGGTTAAAAATGTTTGTTTTTTTAAACCTATTATAAACGTATTGTGCCCTATATAATCCCATATTACCAGAAAAATCTTGCCATATCTAGAGCAGGGGTCGGCAACCCGCAGCTCCAGAGCCACATGTGACTTTCATCCTTATACTGTGGCTCCGCCCGGCTTGGGGAAATAAATTCTAAGTATTTAATTGAAGTGTGTATATATATATATATATATTTTTATTTTTTTTTATTGCAGTTTAAATTGGAAGATTATTGTGATTTTGAAATATTAAAATAAATTATATTTTATCATTTTTCATTGCTCAAAATAAGATTCACACTCGTGGAACTATGTTAAAAACAAACACTGCTCACGCCTCACAGACAGCAGCTTACAGTCCTGCGTAAAGATGAAAGTGCAGCCCTGATTTGTAGACACTGTGCACAGAGGTTGAGGAGCAGAAGTCCCATTAATCAGGTAAAATAAATATTTAAACAGGTATTTTGCAAATTCTATGGTTGTTTATACAAAGGTAAAAAACAATATATACAGTGTAATCTTTATTTTAGATGTCAAAAAGTATTTGCAGCTCCCAGTGTTTTCTTTTCCATGGAAACTGGGTCCAAATGGCTCTTTGGGTGTTAAAGGTTGCCGACCCCTGGTCTAGAGTATGAATTTGCAGTCTTTCTTTTTATGACATAAGGAGAGTAAGTATGCTTATTTTACCTGAGGCTACAGCTCATTGTTCAGACCTGTCTCACTCTTCACGTTTCTTGTTTTAAAAGTATAGACTATCATGAATGTCAAACACAGTGTGTTTCCAAAATGGATGAGTAAATTGATACTGAATATGCAATATGTGTGTATATTTAAAAACCTTACCTTGTCCGACTTGTCCTCAGAGTAAGGGTTCTGGCTTGGGTCCTGATCAATGCCTCCTCCTATGCTGAAGCCCAGGATGAGCCGATCTCCCTGACGTAACTTCTGGATCTCAATTTTTTGCTGTTTAAGAGAGAACACATTCACAATCAGCAAAAGTATATGACTGAGTAAAAGCCAAAGTTAAATCTGTCATCTGGACAAAACGTTGTAGGAGTGAAGCTGTGAAGACTGAGCTTCAAATGTATTATGCTAACTGAACATTAAAGGTGTACTGTATAACTTTTTTGGTGAGGGATTCTGCCATCTGTTTGTCTTCATGGAGATGTTACTGCTTATCCAGGAATGTTCCACAGTATAATACTAAACTTATTTATCTGCATTATTTTTTTCCAATCAATGTTGTTTTTGCAATAAAACTCACTGAAACATACATTCTTTTCGATGTGCGAATGTGCCTCTCCACAGATCTGCTCTGCATCTTAGCCTTAGCCTTAGCCCTGCTTACCTCAAAGAAAATAAATAGGTAAAATGCCTTACTGTGGAACATTCCAGCCTATACAAAAACATTTGCATAGAGAGCAGGGGTGCTAGGATTTATCATATCATAGAATACCTTTGCACAAGTGAATTTTTTTTTAGAAGTACAGGAAGATTTTGAGCTGTAGAGGGTCAAATAAGTAACTTATTAAATAGATAATATTTTGCATTTGTTGCAGCTCATGTTATTTTTATTTATGTATTTTACAATTGTGTACATTTAGATAAGGGTTTACTGGCATTATAATGTCTCTATGGTAATATATTGCCCTTCAGTATTTGTTATTGTAACACAAGAGACTCTCTCAAAAGCTGACCCCACTTCATTACTGCAGCAAGTTACTGATACTACGAAACAACTGCGGGTTCTCTACACTGATTCACTGGAGCACAAAGGCAGCTTTTGTGCCACCACAGACAGACACATTTAAGTCTGCAGGGTGACTTCCATCAGTGAGTGGCTGGAATAAGAACAGGGTCAAAATATATGTGCTCCATATGTGTTGATAGGACTTTGCACGGTCATACAAGTTTTGAACAGATGAACATGAACTCCACGACTTGACACAACAACCAAATAAAAAAAAGTTACTATCAGGGAATGTTAATTTTCGGCCAAACTGAGTATATTTGGAGATGTTCAGTAGTTTTAACTCTATCCATTCATGCGAGTGCCATGGCCCGATGTTTAGTACACGCTTTAGACTCGTTATAATAACATTAGCATCAGTATGTTAGCTTACATCTTAGTCATTATGGTCGCAAAAAAGTGACAGTGTTTGTATTAAATCACTCAAATCAGTCTAGAGGTAGATTTGCTCCATACGTACTGAAGTTAGCGTTTTTATTTGACAAGCCCAGACACACTACTTTACAGACAATGGACCCAGCCCCATTTCAAACTTACCACAACAGCGGTCACGGGTTGTCCTGGAATATAACAAGTCATTATGGAACTTTGAAACGAAAACAAACTACTATAAACCACCACTGTTTAGCGTGCAGTTTAATTAAAGTGAAAGGTTTTTGGTGGTGCACTTCCTAGTTACACAGGTCAGTCTGGGCTGGTCCGCTCCCGACAACTGCCTTCCAGGTGACGTCATCGAACAGCAGCGCAGAGACAGCTCAGAGGGGCGGGGTTAGTGCGTGAACACGCCCACTAGACAGCGTCACGGCATCGCTAGAGCCGCGGCTGCTACATGAAAGCAGACCTTAATATTATAGATAATTATTACAATGAATTAGCATAATTTTCTACGTTCCAAACTTGATAAGCTTAAGCTAACAATATTATCAATAAAGCTGCAGAACTGAGAAGAGCCACCTTCTCATAGTGACAGAGGATTTAATTTACATGTTTTCATTGTTGAAAAATGGCTATAGGACATTTTTAAATAAATGTATAAGCTAGGGTACGAATCTTTTGAATAGTCACCATTAAGGACAGAGAAGTGGGTCCTGAAGTAGGTGAAAACAGAAATTTTCAGAGCACTCAAGCCTGAAATGCTGGACAACACAAGATTACTCAAACATGCATGGAATAATCAAAATACGACTCTGAATAAGTTAATGCTCAGAGAACACCCATATAACATTGTTCACAAATCATAAACGTTATTTTTGCATATATGTCTCCTTTAAAGTGATAGTATAACTTTGGAGTAGTTAGATAGTATAACTGAAGGTGGAAAGTCAATTGCATGATCCCATTGCAAAAATCAAAGGTATACTGTCTAAACCAGACTTGGAGACCCTTATCCATGCATTTGTCTCCAGTAGGTTAGACTACTGTAACGGCCTGCTCTCTGGCCTCTCCAAATGAGCCTTAAGACAGCTGCAGTACATCCAGAACACTGCTGCTCAGGATGCTGCTGAGTAGAACCAGGAAGTACTTCACACATGTGTCCTGTGCTCAGGTCTCTGCACTGGCTTCCTGTGGTTCAGAGAATAGACTTTAAAGCAGCTTTGCCTGTGTACAAATCTCTCCATGCACCAAAGTCTCTGACATCTCTGACATGTTAGTGCCATATGAACCATCTCACAATCTGAGGACTTCAGGGACTGACCTCCTGCGGGTGCCCAGAGTCAGGACTAAACATGGGGAATCAAAGCTTCAGTTTATACAGCTAAAACCTGGAACAATCTTCCTGAAGATGAGAGACAGGCGTTTTGTTTGACAATGTTTAAATCCAGACTCAAAATGGTTTAGCTGTTTATCTGACTGAAAGGTTTTTATTCTGCACTCTTCTCTTTTAAAGCAAATTTTAGGATGATTATTTATGTTTTCATTTGTTTGTATTGTGATTTTAATGTCTTTCTTATTCTGTAAAACTGTAAAGAAGAATTACTTTGTGTATACATTAAACTTGCCTTGCCATAAATAGATGGTTAAAACCAGAATATCATATTCTTACAGATATGTTTTATGTCATACTGTGGAACATTATAGCTAAAGAAATAACATCTCCATCAGTACAAGTAGGAGTAGGTCCTCTTCTAGGCCAAATTATTTTTGTAGAGATACAAGTCCTCTCACAGAAAAAACTATGATTTTTAGTGCAGTAAAAATATCCATAATGAAAAAGACACATTTTTATTTTAGTGTATTTTATTTTTTTACATACTATGGCTTTAAAAACAAATATGAATAAGTAAAAATATTATACCAATAGACAGTTTATTTGTGCCCTGGGGCAAAAGGAGGAGGGGCTAGGTACTCCTGAGGCAGAGCAGCACCAAAAGCAATGCAGCTATAGGATACATGCTCATCTTGAACAATCTGACGGTCTGCAATCTCTTCATATGGATTAGCTTCTGGTTTGACCTCAGCATTCACTTGGATTTCTTCATAGATAGCCTGGTCAGATGAGCTGTTCTTCCTGTAGAGTTTCTTCTTAAATTTCTTCAGGTTATTAACTACTGATGTCAGTGACTCAGTGGGGTTTCGGTGGTCTTTGGGGTGACTGGGAAGTCTGCTTCTGGTCCGAATGCAAGGCGTTTTGGACATCACAGGGTTCCCATTTCTTGATGGTAGTTCAGGAGGCTGAGAGGATTGGGCCGAAGAAAAAGTCTGGAGATCATATAAAATTAAATTTAAAAATATACTATGTGTCAACACTAATACATTTACAAGTACAGCACTAAAGAGCATTTATTTACCAGCGCCAAGTCTACAGGTGGCATTGCACTATGGAACATGTCCAAAGATGGGTATAGGCTTGATGGTTGGGCATTAGAAGGTGGAGCTGCAGAATCCATCAAGTTATCTGGTTTGTAAGGAACCACAGGAGGTACATCTTCCACTGAAGCTGAGGTGGTCATGTTTTGTGGAAACAGTAGTTCTGCATAATCTGTCTTTATGTCTGAGATCTATTTGAAGATAGAATTATTTAGTAGCAAGGTTGAATTGATATAATGTATGTAATATATTCAGTTACAATATATTTACCTGCCCACATGGCATAGTTAACAAGGCATTAAATGGTGTTATTGGAAACTTGCGATGAAAATCCACCAAATCCTCAAGATGTCGGTGGTGTCTATCGTCTCCCAGGATGATATATCCATCTTTCACAGCATCGATCATAAAATGTCTGCAACAGTCTTCAGCTCTGGATTTTGGACACAGGGAAGTTTTCAGTAAAAAGCAGGACCTACAATGTCAGTTCTGCACATACTTACCGATAAGAAAGTGTATAACCAATGCGGCTTTCACTGACTCGAATGAGGAAGTACCCAGGTGGTTTACACATTAGCAGTTCCTCTGATGCGCTGCACAAATAATTATTGTTGAGTTGTGTTACATATATACAAAATACAGTTACATAAAAAGTGAATTAATTATGTTTTTTGTTTATTTTTTTTCTCAAAAATACCTAATGAACACAACATTTGGTGGTAAGCTATAATATCTGAATGGAAATTAGCAGGTCCTTCCCCACCAGAAAAGGCAAGGGGGGCTTTAATTATTTGAGTAGATGGTGGATTCCATATTCTACTATGTATGTACAGTGTCATCAAACATAATTTTAACACATTTCTACATTTGTGACTCACTACATGAGATATTTTATACTTACTTCCTGGAAATAATGCCATGAAACCACTTTGGAACAACCCCATTCTGAATCACTGCCTCCAGTTGGTTCATCTGAAACCAGGTCAGAGCATTTGTTTGGGTCATGCTCCTGTTCATCTTCAACTTTATCTCTTAGTGGCACTGGGAAAAAAATTGTCTGTCAAGTTTGCCAATTTGAACAATTGATAATCACTATAGTTCTAATTAAACATTTAGTCTTGGGTATGGTTGTAAGAACAGCTCTTACCTTGTGTGTTCGCTGGTAGAGAAAGTGTTTCAAAATGCGTCACACAATACAGTGGCTCTCCTACCTGGCTCACCTGTGCACACCTCTGCACACCTGTGACAGGCAAAGGCAAACTGAGCTGAAAGTCTATTTACATACAGCAAATGAGGGGAAATAAACAGGTGGACTGTGCTTTGCTGAAACAAAGAGCCACTGTATTAAACCCTGACAGGACTTTGAAAGTTTCTATAAACAGGTGAAGGAGACCAAGTGAAAAAATATACACTAAAATAAAAAACATAATTACTAAATATGAAAAATAAGGGAGTACTAACCATTACAAGATAATATTTGTACTGTATAAAATCACCCGAATTGCATCAAACACAAGCATTTTAAGAATCTCATTTTAATTCATCATGAAAAGTAAACACATCTACAAAAGTGTAGATCAATAAGATTTATGAAACTACAGTACAATCATTGTAGATCTTATTTACAATTGCTGAATTGTTTCCTCCCCTATAAAATAAAATGAATGGTAAATAAAAAGCCTCCCAGGTCAAATGGGCAGGACCAAAAAAGGCACAAAAATGTTTTTTTCTATTTGTGCCATGGTGATTGTGTTGTGCCAAGTTGTCACAGAGATCTGAGACTAAATTCACAGGTTAAAGTTTGCACAGCCAGACTGGACTCGGTGGCTCTTATGCAAAACTTTAAATTAGATGAACCTACTCTCAAGAATCTGATGTGATTTGCATTCCTATTTCTTCAAAAGCACAGCAGCAACAAAATATAAAATTTTGAGTAATAATTAATTAATACAACAGGGGTTTATAGTAATCTCAAATAAAGCTTGTCAAGTCAGGCTTTCCAAGCACCCAGACTGCATAGTTCAAACGGCCATAATACTGGGCCAAAACAAGTCACAAACAAGGGGAAAACTGAGAGAAAGTAATAAAAGGAGAAGCATCTGGGATTTCCAAAAACATCAATAGCACATTTATAAAAACCTGGAAACATGAAATACAAATTATTAAAAATGATAAGGTTGAAAAAGCAAACAACATAATTACAGTTATCTTCATTGAACACAATGCTCTGATGTCTTTGGGAAGACCAGATGAGGTACATGTGGTCAAATATTCTTTGTTTCAATTAAGACAAGCAATAAACATGGTCAACATAGTTTAAGAATTCCTCTGAAATAAACACAAAAACTTTGTACAGAAAGACCACAAGAAAAAGTGCATATAATTAATAATAACATAAAAGGGCACTTTGTCATTTTGGTGCTGTGTCTTCTGTTTCCATAAATACTGCTACAACACAGCCCCTGCCCAAGGCCCAGAAACCAATGTCTACATGTTCCCCCAGTGGAAATAAAGACAAAGAACTGCATAAAAAGACAGTGGCTGCTCAATGGTGCTTTTGTAATACACCTGCGCTGTCTGAGGTTAATGCAATGCCAATAGCTCAGGTGCATTCATTTTTGCTTCAACAAACTATAACAAAATGATCTACAAAGTAACTACAAAGGAATCTCAGTGCCCAAAGGCAAAACAGACTGCCCACCTCTACTGCAAGAAAAAGTGGACTGTGCGTGCATTGCACTTTGAAATTATTTATATGTTCAGTGGAATGATAAATGTATGCAGATTCTGAAAATGTAAATAAAATGTGCTGTCACTAATGTTTACTCAACAGTAAGACTGTTTAACAAGATGGGTACAAATACAAACAGACACTTGCACTAAAATATAATGGAACAGCCATTAGCCAGTACATCAGATATACTAAAATCTGAAAGTCTATTTTGTTTCACAATGCACACTTTTTAAGATATGATGAGGTTTGAGAACATAGATAGATAGAAGATATTTGCAACTGTGCTATCTTTGAATGCCAATAAAATTAAGGGAGTAAATTTGGATTGTTTTTATCGAACATGAAAAGATATTGCTTCAGATATAAAATTAAGTCAGAATGTAATTTCTGTTGGGGTAGAAGTGAAGTATACAAAAGCAGCTCAGTGAATGGACAAACTGTTAAGAAGGAGGAAGACAGGCAGAGATAAGGGTGCAGAGTCCAGTTCTGTCCAGAGGGGGGCACAATTAAGGCGATGGTGATGCCGGTATTTCAGTCTTCTCACAGCAACGTGCAGCGGAAAAAACTGCTCTTTTTGGGTTGCTCAGTAATTTTGACTCCTTGATTGCTTCCTTGTGGGTTATTACCCTCCTATTGACATATGAGATATAACATGTTTTAAAGTCAGATTGTTTTTATTACAGCAACCTTGTAAAAGAAAATACAAACATATTATATAAATGGCTCTTTAAGGTGCTTACCAACTTCTTGTCCATTTTTGCTTTGATGTCTCTAGCGAGTGTTAAAAATGCCTGCAGCAGAATAAAATGCAATTTATGTCCATAATCAACATTGTATAGAATATGTCAGTGTATCTTACATTCTCAACATTGATGTTTGCCTTTGCACTTGTCTCCATGAATTTGATACCATACTCCAAAGCCAACTACAAACAAACACGCACAACTGTCTTAAAATCAAGAGGGGCTACAAAAAGAACCATGAAACTGTACCATGTCAGACTGTCATACCCTTTCCCCCCTTTCTTTTGACACTTGTCGTTTGTCATTAACGTCACATTTGTTTCCAAGGACCATCCTTTCCACATCAGCTGAGGCATGCTGTTCAAACGAAAAGTGACACGTCACAACAGGACTGCAAAATCATATTGAAATTACAACTTTTTACTTTTGAAATACAGCACAATTATTCTTTTTTAAAGCTTAACATTACATTATAACCTAAATATTCATGAGTATCAATACATCAATGTATTACCTCTTCTATATTTCGTATCCAATTCTTGATGTTGTCAAAGGACTTCTCATTAGTTATGTCGTACACTAACATGATGCCCTGAAAAATTTTGTCAGGAAAAATTTGATGTGATACAATGAAATGTTCTGCAAAAGTCCATCAATCAGACTCACCATGGCTCCTCTGTAGTATGCAGTTGTGATAGTCCTGAACCTCTCCTGCCCTGCAGTATCCCTTCACAAAAAGAACTGCATCTTAGGGTGTATACGGTCCTAAATTCTGTTCTAGTCTCTGTTTAGCCCTGTTCTGGTTTAAGTTAAGGTTTGAGTTTAGGCTTGGTTTAGTCACAACTATAATGTGGCAAAGTGTGAATGCACCCAGTGTGAGAGCAGTGACATGGGCAATAACTCTGCATATAGATTATAGATATTATACATATAGATTAGAAAACAGATCTAATGTAATTCTCAAATATTATGCAGCATGCAACAAGGGTATAATGTACAGATAGAAATCTGGGCAGCTACTAAACAGCACTTACATAATTGTGCTGTTATAGACATGTGTTTTGAGAATATCCAAAGGTCATTAATAGTCTTACCATATCTGAAGCTTAATCTTCTTGCCGTCTAGTTCTATTGTTCTAATCTTGAAGTCAATACCTAAAAAACATTAATTATACATGAATATCAACAGAAGTTAGAGCAAGGGATCTATAATATTGTATTAGTATTAGTATTATATTGACCGCAGGCCTCAATTAAAGCCATGGTTATGTCTGAATCATGACACTAATGAAGGAAATTCATTTTGATTTGTGACCACAATACACTCAATGTAAAACTATTTTAATAGTATTATAAATACAGGAGTGTGAAGCTCTTCTCTCTTACTGACAGCAGCAGAATAGCCTGCTAGCCCTGTATCTCTGAAAGACAGTTTTATCACATTGATGTAGTGTCAGCTATTTGTGAGAAAAATAAATAACGCCAAGAACACAATGCTAGTATCACAGAATAATTAATGAACACGGAAAATCGCCATCACACAAGCTGGCCAAGTTGCTTCCTGACTAGCCTCTACGAAATGAATGTTAGCCCGGAGTTAGCAGCAGTTTAGCATATGAAGGGCTGGGTGGCTCCTGTACTTTTCATCCAACAATGTAAGATAAATACAAGAATCACAAACCTATAGTAGAGATAAAGGTTGAGTTAAATGCATCCTCTGAAAATCTGAAAAGGACACATGTCTTCCCGACACCGGAATCTCCGATTAAAAGTAGTTTAAACAAGTAATCGTAAGTCTTCGCCATGTTATTAGCTAGGTAACTACTGCGGATATCCCGCCCGCGGAGGAGGCGCTCCCCTCAGAGCCGCTGAGTCTGCCTTTGGTCCAGTGACCTGTCACTCTGCTGCACCGGGATCCGGATGTCCCACTGCACAGCTATGTCCACCTGCAAACGCTTTTTATGACATTTTATGTGAACCACCTTCAGTACTCTGCCCCAATTATTATAAATTATACTATTTAAAAATAATACAAGGCCCATATTACTTTTCTATTTATTAATATCTTAGTTAATAAACTGATTATATAGCCTAATTTAAAGTATTTATTTTGTCAAAGCACTTGCACTCATTATATTTTCTCAAAATAAAATAAGGGAAGATAATTAAAATATCGTGCAGTTCAGAGTCAGAAGCATTGACCCCGCCTCATTGTTTCCTCTGAACTCTCAGCGCATCAGAGACGGGTCTGAGCAGAGTGTGGACACTTCACATCACATTTCACATTTGAACTAATCATTATTACTGAAGAGGAAGTTATGTCGGTGAGTAATATAATTTAACTTCATCATTAGTCATGCATCTTGTGTTTCTGTCTTGTCAGTTTACAAACCTTTTGAGTAGATAATATGCTATGGATACTTATGGGGAACTATAAGAATTTCCTATAAGAAACATTCAGCACAAGAGTTTTCAATGAAGTTATGTTCATTTTAATTCACTGTTAACTATTATAAACAGATGGGTTAGGTGAATTAAAATACTTTACTTCATTTACTTAGGCTCAGGACTAAAAGAGTGAGACTTGTCCGGGCATGTCTGCAGCACTTTATAAGTACAATACTTGGAACAGACTGTAGAGGGCGTCATTTCTCACTACATTATTCCAAATTAGCGTTAAACATTTTCATTGATTTTTCCCTATAACTCGATCGTAATATTAGTCTGATAAGTACTTTACAGATTTTAATCTAAATTGCAGCTGGCCAGAGATCTGATGCATCCTCTTTTCTCTGAGGAGCGGAGACGACATAAGAAGAAGAGGCTTGTACAAAGCCCCAACTCTTACTTTATGGACGTTAAATGCGCAGGTTTGTGAGGCCCATTCCTGGCATCAAACTAAATTGATATTTGTGAAAACCTGTTTTAGCATCTTTCATTTTCAACTTTCAGGTTGCTACAAAATCACCACCATCTTCAGCCATGCCCAGATTGTGGTCCCATGTGTTGGATGCTCCACAGTCCTTTGTCAGCCATCAGGGGGCAAGTGCAGACTCACTGAAGGTCAGACACGTTTTGGTGTAGCAAAAATTATTTACATCGGTTTATCCGTAAAATTCTTTAAGAAGAATAGCGGTTAAGTGATTTTGTTTTGCATTCACAGGTTGTGCCTTCAGAAGGAAATATTCCTGAATAGTTTCCTACCAGCATGGACATCCTGTCATAAATGAATGATTTTAACTTCCTCTGTATATGATTCCTGTGGAATGAAATGATGAGCTAATGAGATAGGTCTATGTTGTCTTGCAGTATCTCACTACTTTACATTCCTTTAAAATGGGGCTAGTTTGGAGTATAGAAATAGCACTATAACAGTGTAGCACTTAGTTTTAGTCAAGATGAATAATGCAATGTAACTCTGGAAATGAACATATTACACCATGATTTTGTAAAACATTTATTGACAAGAGGGGGTGGAGAGTGAACTTCTTAAATGGTCCCTGTTAAGAATCAATAGACACTTTCAGTTGTGGTACGCTATAAAATCAGTCAGAAATAAACAGAAATAAACAATGACTACTTTGTCTGTGTTCTTTGGTCTTGAGATCCCATGGCAAATGCAAGTTATACATTTTTTTTAAAATCAATGCAACGACATTTCGCTAACCTCAAGTCTACTATATACAATCGGTGTCTGTTGACATACTTTGATAGTCCAGTGATGAAGGGGCTTTACTCACTCTACTGCCACTGATGCAAAGTTTAATGATTGGCTAAGATCAAACACTACATTGTGATTTGCACATATCTGTGATAAAAAATATGTCTTTTCATCAAGCACTGTATTTACAGTGTGCATAGTCTGTGCAACATCACACTGCTGAACTATTGAACTGAGAGTCGGGTAAAGCACAACTGGTGAATACTTCAAATCACCACTGGGTGGCACTTAAGTCCATTTGACGTTATGCTACATAATCCACCGTTGGAACACTCTGGACTAGCAATATCACTCTTAAATGATTTAAATTTCTTAATTATCTAAATGTCACGATGATCCATCTTAAGTGCTTAGAATATTTCTACTTTATAAAGTTGTCAAAAGTCATTCCTGGAGATAACATTGATAATTACAGCCAGACATATAAAAATGGGGTTTATAACTTCAGCATTAAAAAAATAAAAGTAAAATTGTGCCATAGAAAAAAAAAAAAACTTCAAAGAATAAGAATTAAGTTAATCCCCCTATTACATGGGGTGAAAATATTTTACGGCTCAAAGTGTGGAATGGCGTCATGCGCTGATGGAATGGTCCTTGGCGTATTCGTCATCTTCACCGTCCTCTTAAGGTGTTTATAGGTTGTTCAGTTCCTGCAAAGTCTGGTCCAGGACTTGGTGCATGTTCAGGTTTTCCTCTTTGGCATTTGATAATTTCTCTGGAAAAAAAAGAAAACCATCAATGTAAGAACATGAGGCAATTCTTGAGCAGCTCCAATGTCAGGACCTTTGTAGATCTGTCAAACAGCATTCCTTATGAAAAAGAGGTGGTTTTAATGAACAGGTGTTTTAATTGCTCTGAGTAGTTGTGCCACATGCAAAAATCTAAAAGTACTGTGCTCAAAATGTTAAAATTACCAACACATAAAAGTCACATGTCACATCTATGTGCATTTTAGTGTTGAGTGTGAAGAAAGCCAGAAAGTTGTGGAAAGTAGAGACACTCAAATAATTAAAATATTCTCACCTTGAGAAAAATAATTTGATAATAGCAATAAAAAGAACTCAATAAGCCTATGCTTGTCACCTTGCCTAATAATAACATATTAAATAATGAAAGCAATGTTGTAAAAAGAAGCCTTATTTTTAATCCTTTTTTCTGCAAAGAGTGAGGAGAGTGAAACACTGAAACAGTTAGACAGAAATGAGATGAACACAGAAAAAAACATCTACAGAGATGTCATGTCATTGAGGGCATGGTCCAGCTCCTCACTAATGGCCTTGTACTTCAGCTTCTGAGCATACAGCTCGTCTGGAGGGCAGGTGTCAAACACAAGTACAGCAGGTGGCAAGGACAGCAGCAAGAAAGGCAAGAAAAGGGACAAGAAGAGAAAGACCAGAGGAAGACAAAATGTAGATCAGTAATTAAGAAAAAGCACGATGAATGAGATAACATAGTATGTTATAGTTTCAACATGTTATGACAACAATGATTTAATGTATTTTACAGCATATAACAAAGAAAAATAATGACTTTTACCTGTTTATATTATATTCAACAAAATGTTTGGAAAAATTAATATGCTGAATAATATGTCATGCTTGGAAAGAATGTATTTTACTTTGATTGATGACTGGAAAAGTGTGTAATAACATATTAATAAAATATGTAATATAATAATAAAAGTGTGTAGTAACATATTGAATATTAACAGATAAAAAGAAGTACATGGTAAATAAACGTAAAAACAAAATACTGATGATGCTTATTTGCAGTCCTTGTATAATGGCGTGAGTGTCTCATACCTTCAAGGTCGTCAATAGACTTTTCCAATTTGGCCACACTTCTCTCGGCGAACTCTGCACGAGTCTCAGCCTGACCACAGGACAAACACATGACATGAGGAAAACACACAATAAACTCCACATGCTACACTATTATATGTACTTAGGCTTTAGATTATGCATTTATGTGAGCTGTCAATGCCACGTGTAAAACCTGGTCTCACCTCCTTCAATTTGTCTGTGAGGACTTTAATTTCTTCTTCGTATTTGTCTTCTTTTTCTGAGTACTAAAAACAGAGATACATATAGACAAAGTGTCATTTTTTGATACTATATTGTATGTTGGTTATGAACATGTTTCATGTGACACTCACCTTTTCAGCCTGAGCTTCTAAAGACTTGAGATTGTTGGTCACATTTTTCAGCTCCTCCTCCAGATCACTAGCTTTACTGTTGAAGCATGGTAATAAATATGATTGTTTAACTTTAAGTTTGTGAGGCTTTTTCTGTTCAGCACTCACCATTCTGAGAGCTCAGCCCTTTCCTCAGCTCTCTCCAGCTCTCCTTCTAGGATCACCAGCTTACGAGCCACCTGGACATAAGAGACAAGCAGACATTGTTTCACTATTAACAAGAGGTTGTCCAGCCAAATAAATAAAGATATACAATAATCACAGAATAGTTGGATCAGATGCTTCAAAACCCCCGATCACTCACCTCTTCGTATTTACGGTCCGCCTCCTCTGCAATGTGTTTGGCCTCCTTCAGCTGCATCTCCTGGATCTCCATCTTCTCCTCATCTTTCATTGCTCTGTTTTCAATAACTTTCATACCCCTGATGGGACAGAGCAAAATAAAAATATAAACTTTTGTCATTCTTTCAGTGAGTTGTATTCATAAAAACAGTTATAAACAATATATTTGCCATCCAGACCTCTCGCTCTCATCTGCAGCCTTCTCTGCCTCCTCCAGTTTCTGCAGTGCTGTGGCAAGTCTTTCTTGGGCTCGGTCTAACTCTTCTTCCACAAGCTGGATCCTTCGGTTCAGAGCAGCAACTTCACCCTCTGCCTGAGAGAAGAAAACACAATACATTTTTATATTATTAAAAAATAACCAATTTTTTCAGAAGAAGATGATTTACAGATAGAAACCGATCAAGTAACAGTACCAATACTTACTACTCAAATGCATATTTACAAAAGCAAGTAGTAAAATCCATAGCCTGGGCCGGTATTTTTGTTTCAATAGTATGATTACCCATACAAAATACAACAACTGCTGAGATTAAAATACTGTAAATGTGTCATAAGAATGCATACTTAAATATGCCATTAACTTCTAAAAGTCTAAATACAAAGGCTAAGACTGAAAGATTGGGCACTATACAAACATATATCTGAGTGTAACAAAGTAACTGTAAAAACACAGTATTTGAAAAGCCTGTATTATATTCCAATAACAATAATCAGAATTGTGCCAATAGGTTGAAGTTCAAGTATCTTGTTTATAGCTTATATATGTTTTGTTCTTTTCATTTCAGCATATCTTCAAAAACATAAAAGTAAAAATTATCAACATTTCAAAAATATCTCTTCTAATATAGGTCACAATTTAGTAGGTCAGTGGTTACATACTCGTGAGTCAGAGTTCAGAGGTTAGTATGGTAACTTAAGCAACATTCAAAGTACAAGCAAATGTGAGTCAAAGCAAAATGAAAGCCTCTTCTTTCTGCTCCACTCATTTTTAGTGTTCATATATTTTCTTTTCTTGTGGTGAGCAGTTGATCTTTAACTCTGCCCAGGGTGTGATATGGGACAGGAAACGTCTGTCAAAGTTAAATGGTCTCAAAACAGTCAGAGAGGGATGCTGCCATAACCTAATCTAAACATAACTCATACATCAGTCCACCAGCATCTTGAAATCCATTTAGCATTGTGTTTTACATAAGCATACATCTGTTGACGCCACATCTGCTGCATGAAGCGCTGAGCTGAATTAAACCAGGGCCTTGAATAACAGATACTATTACTTCCTGACTCCCGAGTGAATCAATGTGCTCCAAGGAATGCTGTCTGCACACAAACAAACCTGCTATTCATCCACTTTAGTTCAGCAAAAATAGCACATTATACACTGTACCATATACACACACAGCCACACACATACAACAAGGCTCTTGAAGATCAGTAGATATTGGTTGTAAGCCCTAACCCCATCACAGCCATACCACCATGTTGGTCAAACATAACATTTAGTTTAGTAGCAGTATCTAATCTTTAATCACATTCACGTGAATACACACGGGGAATTCCCTTCTACACAGAGACATGGCTTGTTGCAAATACTGAACATAATAGTCATGCCCTTAAGCCTTCAATTCAACTCAATCAAAGGGTCTACATTGTGGTGCAATTAATTTGACTATGACAACTATGATTCCAACTTCGGAATCATAGTTGTGTTTTTTCCCAAAACAGCTAATAAAACACCAAAACAAAACACTAACACTCCCAAAACACCAACAAGTCAATCAATCGATGCATGCTAAATAGTTTTACTAATAGGAGTACTGTAAATAAAGATCATATTCAACATTTTGAGGAATTTTTCCCATTCAAAAGATAATATTTTGTTTTAAATTATAAATCGCTATGGCAATGGTCCTAATTTTTCATCATTCTGAAACGCATGGATAGTCTGAAGGCATAACGCCATGGTAACCAAAGTGGAATCCTGAAACAGCTGACAGGAAGTCTTCTGCAGCTTTATTCTTTCATTTCCTCTCTTTTGTGTTCTGTGTCAGACCATTTCTCTGCTTCCTTAGCACCCACTTACATTCTTGGGCCCACAGGGATCCACTGTGCCTTATATGGTAAAACTATGGAGAAAGTTTGTGGTATCTGCATGCTCATGGCCATAAACACAAATCCTATAGTCAAACACTTACGTAAAGCCAAACAAAATACTACTTACTTATTTATCCAATCATCTTGGCATTGTTTATTTATTAGCACTGCTTAATGTCGATTCATTCTGCAGCCTTCCATCAGGAAACAGAACACCTCAATAGGGATTTGCAAAAGAAATAAGTAGGTGAGTATGATATTAAGTGACGCAAAGGAGAGGTGAAAGGAAAATCTAATTACTGGCTGATTCAGGGCAGTGGGCTAATGAGCTGCACAGTGCTGTTAGCCCAGAGTTATTTCTGACATTGCACCATACACAAAGTAGAATGACTGCAATGGCACGGCATGCAAAATATGTGTTTGTGTGTTATGTGTTCAATAAATCACAACAATTAAACTTATTATTTTTCTTGATCGTCTGGTTTGGTTTAGAATGCGAGCAGTAGTTAAGTGTTCCAATCTCTCAACATACTTAAGGTTAGCTTCTCACGGGCCAACTGTAAACATCCTTGTAATAAAGCTGTTGTGCCCATTTCAGGATCATGAATGACATTCTCACTGCTGTGTGCCCAGATGTGTTTGTGAAACCAAAGGAAATATACACAAAAAATTACAATAAGGTAAGAAGTGTTAATAGAATAAATTGCATAAAGTTTCCAGAAATATGCACACTCTCCAGTTGCTGTAAAAGAGCAAATGAATAGCTATTAACTACAGGAATTTTAAAGCATGGTCATTGCAGCTCAGCCACAGACCAGAGTTCCCCACCATAGTCAACCCGAACACAAGCTAACATGTGGCAGTTATATTTGGAAAGTTCAGCTATTCCCTTAGAAAACTATGAAAACAAGAGGAATTTTTTTCACCAAATCAGCTGGAGACATACAGGATCCAGTACACACCTTTCATGTTCATCATCCACAATGAAAAAGCATTACTATTTTACCATTGGAGATTGTTTGATTGACTGACCATCTAATATTGTGATTTAATGGAATAATAATACATTGATAATAATGTGTAATGACAAGGTACAGAAGGTTAACTCTTCCTTGCCTCAATGGGCCAGATATCATGAAAACAATGGACTTTAATCGCCCTGTTTCATCTTGGACTGTGGCTCAGTGAGAGGAAGTGGACAGGAAGTGTGTACCATGAGTCGGCAGACAACATCCTGGGATGGGCTGCACTTCTGTTTTTACCAATGATAGCTGCACTGATATGTAGTTGGATGTGTAACTTCACTAAGGTGGTTTTCGAAGGTATATTTAACAAGAGCATCTTTAAATGTAACATACAAAATCACAGTGACAGCTGTTGGTTAACTGCCATAACAAGCAAAACAATTAACGAGCTGCCACATTTTGAATAAACAGGCTCTATAGCATCAGATGCATTAAAGTAATGCCAATGATAGGACAGTTTATCTCTTTCACAAGCTTCATACTCTTTCTGACTAAAATGCTTCCCTAGCCTACAATGTCAACACAATACAATTAGCAAGTTATTCATAAATGCTATAAGGAAAAAGAAGAAATAAAACTGACAGTTTAATATAATGAAAGAGTTTCATGTAAAGTTATATGGCTCAAGAAACATTAAAACCACACATGAAATAACATGCTCTAATCAGTTCACATAAAAATATCAAACGTGGCAAATAGTTAATTTTGTGGCATTCACATTTTCAAATAGTGATTCATTACCTTAAGAGGCACAGTGAGGTTCCTGTTTTGATCTTACTGCCAAAGAAAGGTTTTTTGTGCCAAGGAATCTCTTCAGGTCAGCCTAATTATTCACATATGGGACCACACCACATACACACCAACAGCTGACTCTTTCGTGTTCATACTAAACTAAAATCTGGAGTTTAGCCTCATCTATTAGCCTAGCCTACTCCCTTTCCCAATGTTTTAAACCATCATACACAATTGCAAATCACTACAATATTTTACTTGGAAAAGTGTGTAACATAAAATGATCTGAGGAAGATAGTTTGGCTCGAAACCCATTGGTTGCAGTCACTGACTGAGCAAACAACTAATTGTTCAATGGTGGCCACTGACTCAATAGTAACCAATCAAACAAAGGCAGTTCTGCCGTTTTCGTCATCACAGCCAGCCCTTCATCTCTTACTCTCCCTCAGTCACTACTAGGCCAACTCTTCTCCTATGATTAACTAATTGTCATAAAGAGTCATGTGAAACTTGCTGGGAATGCCATTTAACTGCACTGCTAAGCACTTCCCAGTGCCATAAAATCTATGAGTGAAAAAGAAGCAGGTGCAAGAGCCTGATGAGTCTCCAGTCACTGGCTGGTCAGGCAATGAGACTGGTGCATAGGATATTTGTCAAAGTATGAATGACAGCCTATGATTTTGTGCATGAGACAGTGTTTCCCCAAGTTCAAGGGGATTCCTAATAATAGTGTGGTAACTAGTAATTTCCTATCTGCTGTGTGTTGTGGTTACATTGAGTCTGCCACCTCTAAGCAGCCTGAGTCCCACGTAAGTCTACAATAGAGTTAAGGCAGAAGGTTGAAGCACCACGTAGTAATACTGAATACCTGAATAAATCCACAAATGTTTTTAGTTTGTATTCTCAAAGATAAGTGTCTACGTGGTCCCGTTCTCAATGGCTGTGCGTAACGGCTTAGTCAGCACGCACTGGGCATGCGCACAGACCTGCAGGAATCCAAACTTTTTTCGCCAGACCAACGCCTTGCATTGTGGCACAATCACGCCCGCGAATGAATTAACGTGCGACAACTGTTTAATACACTGCAATAAACAGCCCCCAGACGCAGTGCCCACAGTATGAGGCTGAGTTAAGTAGAGGCAGGATCCACCAGTGTTATGTGGTCGATAGGAGAGTAAATTTGTCTCACTTGTTCTCGCAGGCCCCGCTCTCTGTCCAGCTCTCTCTGTAGGGTTTGAGCCCGATCCTCTGCGTCGTCCGCTTGCTGTTGCAAACTCTGGATCTTTCTCTTCACGGAATCCAAGGAGTTGACACCTGCCATCGTTACGCGCTACTTTTGATAAGACTACACGAGGAAAGAAAGAAAGGGCTGTGCAAAAATGTCGGATACCGAGTCGTGTTTTCCGCGTATTTGTTCTGAAATAGGAATTACTGGAGTAAAAGTGAAAAAGCTACAAAAACAGCCAATGTCAGATCAAGTCTTTGAATGGGAAAGGATAGTTCTAGTGCAACAAAAGTTACATAACCAGGATAGCCTATTAAAACGCTTAGTGTGGTCCAAAAGTGTCTTCTTGTCGCCTGGAATGTAAAGTTGATGTGCTTGGTTAAAGATCGTCCCCAGGAATGTAGCAGTTTTGGTCCGGACACTTGGAGGTAAGAGCAGGATTAAAAAGAGCCTGCTCGATGTGTGGAGCCCGGAGCGCCAGTCTGTGCCCAAGAGAGAAAAGGTCGGGCCGATGGCGTCACTGGGGGCGGGGCATAAGTTAAGGCTCAGTGCAGCGACTGATGTGATCAGAGTCTGTGGACAAGAATGAACCGAGAGACACATTCTTTTTACGCATTTGCACGCCGACGCCTGGCATTGTTTTGAATGTGCCCTAATGTTGGTCATCAGGGAATAGTCTATTAACTTACAATAGACAATTAACCCTAGAGCCTACATATCTATAATAATACATGTATTATAAAAGCTATTTAGATATTTATAATAAAAGAGCAATATAAAGACATTATCGATTAATTAAGCAAGTAATCAATAAATAATCAATGAAAAGTCTATAACAATGCTTTCAGAAGAGATTAAAATTGTTGCAGTAATTGTTGTAAGATTATTTTGAAAGCCAACTTTTGGACGTTCTTAATAAAAAAAAAAAAAGACAACAGACTAATGTATGAGTTTGTTTTTGGTTGTGTTTATTGCACTATTGTATTTTTATTTATTTATTTATTTATTTGTATTTTTATTTTTTTTATTAAAAATATGTGTACTTGCATCTCCAGAAACCTGACTCTTATTTGGCCTAGAAGAGAGCCTTCTCCAGGTTGTTTCCATTGAATTGTTTTTCTTTTGGCCATACTTTCTTATTTTATTTATTTGTAAAGGGACAGCACATATTAATGAACATTTAAAAATGTAAATATTTAAAGATCTTTACAATATAATCTTTCATAATATGCCATAAATCCATCTCCAATGAGAATGTTTTGATATGAATGATATAAGTCCAAAATAAAAAATAAAAAAAAGAACTGAGCCTATCACACATAATAAATACAAAACAACTTCTCTGTCGGTCTCACTGACAGATAGTGTAAAACCTGTTTGCTCATAGACATATTTGCTGCTCATTGTCATTGCCCATTCAAACAAGTTTGAATAATGTCGTCCTGGGCTGGCAGTCTGTTCTGACCTGTGTACTTAGAGTTTCCTATTCACATAATAGGCCTATGAGCAAACATGTTGGCTCAATGGGCAAGTAGGCCAGTCACTCCAGCTCTTACAGTCCAGCCAGGCTTCAGTTCTAAATGGTCTTACTGTAGCTCACTAAAAGCAATCTCCCCATCATATTCATCTGCTTGTCAAGCCCATGATTTGGCCCTTGCCGAGGAACAGCTCAGAGCATTGATTTCATTAGAGACAGGAGTGTGGTGCTTTCTGTTTGTCTTAGCTGCATTCTTCAAATACCAGAACAACCCCCTACACCCCCACTCTGTGTGCTGCCCGACCAAATACTGTCGACAATACTCCTTTCTCTGTAATTGTAACTGTACCGGCTGTGCAAACAATAGTCATTAATTTCACTTTTGTAATGCCTATAGTTACATGTAAAGACACTGGCTGCTTACATCTCTCACCTATTGACCTGTTATACCAGTAAGAATAGCTCTTTATGAAGCCTGGTTGTTTGCAGGTTAAAGGGTCTTTATGTTGTTCTTTCCCATGTCCCTCCAGTTTTCTCAAAATGGATGTGATCGGGTGGTCCCTATGTGAATTCAGACATATAATGATGTGACCAACTGCTGCCTTTGATTATATGGGACGGTATAGTAATATTGGCTTGTATTTGCAATAATACTTACTAATGTTTTCTTATTACCTTCATGAATGGGTAAACAGCTTTAGTTCTTAATGGCAACCTTAGCGGCCAATCATCTTAAAGGAGTTGATTATTCAAACAGATATTTTCAGGCTAAGTGGCCACTTATTGTGAATGGTAAGATCTGGGACACTTTTCCATGTAGTGTGAATTCAGCCTCAGTCCTTTTGTCAGTCCACTTGACCCACTTTACAAATGCAGCTATTCTGAGTTTGTTGAATCAGTGTGTGAGGAGATACTGTGGTTCAGGTTTTTACAGTCTGTAGCCTATAATTCAGACACTTCCTAGTGCAGCTTTGTGTTTCCATGGGATATCCTCCACAAGATTTACACAATGCCACATCTTGGAGCACAGAGAATGAGATGTTTATTTTTCAGCTAAGTAACTCCTCTTTTTATTGCATTTGTGGGCTGTAATATGCTCTGTAATATCCAGGTATATTTTAAAAGAAGAGGACATGCATAAAACACGATTAACTGACCTAGCTGAAGTGTTGATTGAAGTCAGTGTAACAATACTGATTGTATAGTAACTCTTCTGATGAGCTTCTTCTCTTTTATTTTAATACTTGCACTTAATTGTATTAGAAGTCCACTTTTTACATGTATTAAAATGGCACTTTTACTGCACCACAATGACAATAAAGCAAGTATTTTACATTTCCTTTTAATTTTCTCAAACTATTTTTGAGTATCAGTACTTTGACTAGAGTACAGAATCACTGCCTTTTTACTGTCATTATTATTACTGCAGTAGCATATCACAGACAAACTGGTACGATTAAATTCTCAGTTCAATTAAACATTGCTGAGTTGTCCACAGACAGTATGTGCATGACTGTCAGAAACCCAATGAGGTTTGTATTGCTGCCAACTATCTCAAATACGATCCTTTACCCAGATTGCACATAATTAGCCACAGCAGCACTACTTTTTCCAATGTTATGCTACATTTACCAAAGTTATTTCATTGTAGACATATGTACATAGACCATTGTTCTTCTGATAACTTTGTACAACTCCTCCACCTTGTCATCTTTTAACCTGAGCTTGCCTGTTGTGCGTTGGGACTAGCCGTAGTTTATCAGAGCACTCATCTTTCAGTGGCTACAGTGGAATGTAAGATTTCTGAAGGGGTCTGAAGCCTTCACACTGGATCAAAGTGGACTTGCAGCTGGTACTGGATTATACAAAGTCCAGCTGCATGGGGCATAAAGAGAGCTCTTTTCCCATAGTGCCATGGAAACTCGAGTGTTGTGCATCCATGTTGCCAGGAGTAAAGGTGACACAATAAAAGCAAAGAACAAAACAATACAGGCACATCAATTAAAGGCAAGAATGTTGTGCTCCTGAAACAGAATACATACTTTGTGATTGCAGTAATAGTCAACAGAGGAGTTGTAGTAATAGTAGTAGTAGTAGCAGTGATAATATGGTTGTAGGATTTGTAGTCATGGTGGTGGTACTGTGCTTTATAAATAAACTTATTGACTGGTAACTGGTAACTATTTATGATTTTATATATAGAGAAATCCTACATGGAGCAATTGATGAAATAAAAATTGTAGGGGATCAGTTCTTTCTTGCTGATGGTACTTTTTACTCACATCTGCAGCTTTCTTCTCAGACAATTCCAGTTTTTCTTGAGCGTCTTTGAGCCCTTCTGAGAATTTGTCCAGTTCATCTTCAGTCTGCTTCATCTTCTTCTGCAGATCAATCAGCTCCTCCTCCAGCTACAAAACATGTTAAAAAGTGAGTCATTAATGTGGTTTTATGGACCCATACTTTATAATATTCAGTATATTTTGTACAACAATTGCAAAACTAGTATTGGAGTAAAAATACAAATGTATATATTAAAAAAACACTTAAATAGGTCTTTGAATGGGCTGGGTCTATGTCTGAGCCACATAGTAATAATAAAGAATCTGCTATTGCTATTATTGCTGTCATAGGATATTAAAAAATCAAATCAGCTTTATTGTTTTCAGTATGGTGACATATGCGAGATGATGATAAAGCTATTAAAGCTGGTAGTGGATCATGTTTGAAGTTATTGAAGCATTAATGGCTTCCTATCAGTCTCTCGTGACATGAATGGTGGTATGCAGAGCTTAATCTTCTTTACAAATACCACTAAAGCCCATGTGTGTCCACAGTGAGTGGAAGTGTTTGGCTTAATCAGTATCCCCCCTGAGACGTGCTGTCAATAATCCCCATGAATTCCACACCGTCGTTGTCTGTAGGTCACACAGACAGCGGTAATGATAACTTTAACTAGTGGCTTAATAATTGTGGGCACTATTTGCATGTGTACAAGTGGAAACAGTAAGCCATGTGTTGTGTTTTACATTCGACTTCCAGATGGACACTGGACATAATCTTTATCACCTCAGACTAATGAGATGTCACCCTCTTCACCTTACTCTAACAGTGGGTGGTCTGAGGCAAATTACTGATCAACAAATGTGGATTCTTCTTGTGCAAAATGCAATTACATTATCTAGCAAAAATACTCTTTTCTATATGACTCATGTGGCTTGTTACTGGTGGTTTCACGGTTCAGCGGTTCAAGCATTTACCCCTGACCTACAAGGAGTGTCATTTGATGATAGCATTGGACCAGTTTACACTTACTTATATGAACTATGCTTTTCTGGTAGAGAGCCATCACTAATTTGTTGTTGCTTTGCCTGGAATGTTACATAGTAGTGCATTAAACTTATCTACCTTTATGGAAACAAGCAACCAGGCCAAGTTATGGAATGTTTTCTTAGCAAAAATTTGTAATTTGAATAAATCCAATATATATTTGATTCCATACCGTGAAGCATTACAGGCACTGGAATAACATCTTCATGGTGGCTGAGAAAAGTTACATAGTGCATCACTAAATAAAAGAAATATTAGTTATGTGGCATTGCAATGAGGGCCGAATATGATCATGTCCTTGTATGAAAACTATTAGCCCAAAAGTATATGTTCACTTATACAACTCACTATTGAGAACAAGTTTACTTTGTGATGGTATGTTTGGTATGGTGTAAGCCAGCTTATATTAACAGTTTAATCACTTCAAGCCACACTCTACTTACAGAGTGTATACATTTTCACTATATTAGGATAAGTCTATCTTTTGCTTTACTTTTACTTACACCTTTAATACTGTTCGCTACACAATAAGACATCCCACCTGTTTGCATTTATCCTCTGCTGCTTTCTTGTCTGTCTCAGCCTGCTCTGCCCGGTCAATGGCATTCTCCTTGTCCAACTTCAGCATCTGCATCTTCTTCTTGATGGCCTCCATGGTTGTGGTTCCTCTTTGAGATGATCTAAGTGAAGTTTTAAGAAGAAGCCTGATGCTGTGTCTTGCTTAGGTTGAGTTGAAAAGAAGCCGTGAGGGGTTTGACAAAGTTACAGAGAAGGAAACGCAAGAGGGAGGAAAGCCAGGCAGTAGTGAACAGGGATGGAGAATAGGAGCCCTATATGGGTAGCAACAAAACCTGCCTCTGTTTTCTGATCACCTCCCTCTCTCTCCCAATGCACTCATCCACTCAGCACTCAGCATCCACTTCACCACTGCTATCGCAACACTCATACAAGGTCTTTCTAAACACAGGAGCGGCCAGGCCTGGGACCACGGCTCCTCTCCTTATTTGGGATGCTGCACGGAGACAAGCACCAGGGAAGAGGGAGACACAGAGGTGCAGGGTTCCACATATAACTCAACGGATAACAGTGCGGGTACACCTTATCAAGCACTCAAGGGGAGCTCAGAGAAATGTTTATATTGGTGGATGCGACTATACCTTGTAAAGTAGAAGGTGGAATTAGTACTTCTTTACTGGGATGATTCACTGTGCCTTTAAAATTTTACTAAGCCAACACAGTAGATATGAAAATACTACTAATAAAAACTGCATGGCTTCATATTGGATAATTGTAGTTAACATGAGGTACTTTGTAAGCTGTATAAAGCATAATGCATGACAACCTATGTAATTAATGCAAACAATGTGTAATATGTAATCATGATTCACAAACCATATATTCTCATTGTACCACTAACAGTTTAGTTTATGTTTGCATTCATTCATGTTGATAACACTTTGTATAGTCACATTCACCTTGTACTATAACTGTTATATATTCTTTTTCACCACTCCTGTGCGTATTTTAAAGACATACGTGAAAAATGAGCACTTTAATCAGCAACTTCTTGTACACATAAGAAACTTTCATATACAGTTTGCTCCAATCAGATTGAAACAACACACATTGCCTCTCGCCTCACATGACTTTCATTCTTGGCAACTGCTCCCCACCACTTCAACCGAGTAAATACATTATAGACATTGCTGAGATAGCTGTGAAACCAGAGGCAGCAAGAACTGAAAACAATGTCCCATTACAATGTGAATGGAACAAACCGTTTCCCAGTGTTTCATCTTCATATTCACCAGATAAATCTACTGGTATTTCTCTATCAAAGGTAAATGTATTATAACCATGTCATCATTAAAGAGGTAATTACATAATCTTCACCATACAGCAGCATTCATGAGTAGAGGAATGTGGACCTTTTGACTAATCCCCCTCCTGCATAAGTACTCCACAAAGCATCTGTCTCCTCTGCTATTTACAACACAGGTTTAATATGTGAGTATCAAGAGAAATAAGCAGTTTACAGTGCGGGTAAAGGTGTTAAAAGCATTCACAGATGTCTGGCTTCAAAATGCTGGAAAAAAAACAAGAATTCAATCCTTGTCTTTCCCAGCAGAAAACAGAGAAATTGTCTTGACCTCCAGAAAGATCTATGGCTTAAATTTCAGCATATATTATGAGCACTTTGTAATTGAATAGACAAATGTGGAGTGGTGAGATTTGCCAGATAGATAAAGAAACTGCTTCTGTTGCAGACATGTAGTTATAAACTACAGCATCAAGGTTCAGTTGATGGAGTAAGTTATCAAGTGTGGGGAGAGAAAGGTGCCAACTCCAGCCACAAAGGGACAGTGAGAGAAAAAACCCCAAATGTAATCTTCTTGATGTCTTGTCAGTCATTTGTCACATGTTGCTGTTCTTTAAACTTCTGCTGAATATCAGAACCTCAGGACAATATTCATTCATTTTCATTCAAAATTGCAGTTCTTGTGTCCTTTGGGAACAATTTAGAATACCAATTGACTCTCATATGCAGTAATGGATGCAAAGGGTACAACAGTCAGATTAACAGTATAATTCTTGTTAACTCAGAGGGCTAATGATTATGCCAAGATTGTTTATAGACAAAGTATTGTTATACTTTGTCAAGTATAGTATAACAATACTGTGAGTTAAATGACAACAGATCAACACCATAGCTGTTACAGTCGGTATCGTGTGGATTGTTATGGCCCATGGGCACAAACACCTGGTCTGTAGTGACACATTCACAGACTGATGTACATCCTCTGTCTGTGTTTGGCCTGAACACGCACATGATTCTTTCAACAGTGCCTCACCTCAAATAACTTCTACTACCCCTGAAGTCTATTTGAACAGACAATCGCATTTCAGTGTTTGTTTCTGTTTTTATCATCTTGTGCATGAAATAATTACTTTTCTGCGTAACAAAAAGTGAATGCGCGTGGTTGGGTTTGTGTTAGAGTAATAGAAAAATGCAACTACATTGACATTAACACGGAAGGCACCTGCTCAGACCTGCAGCACCGGTGGTGTTTCATTCACATGAGAACAGATTTCATCTGCAGAACCTCACAGTGACATCAGAGACAATGACGTGTTTCACCGTGAGCCTCTGTCTGATTTTACAAAGCAGGACAGATGCCAAGAAGTTTAGCTCATTGAGTGTCTCAGTTAAATAATATTGAACTTACTGTATGAGACAAAGTTTCAATTGCCTATATTACCCCAACTGTACAAAAAAGTATTAAATGTATGTGTGTTGTTTACTTTGAATGTAGTGTAAACTACTTGCCAATGCAGCAAGCCACAAATAGAAACATTTGTATCTGTATTGACAATGAGTATGATGCTTATTATGAACTTATATCATTATACCAGAACTGAACGTAAGGAACGGAAGGAATGTAACAAAGTAAAAGCAGTAAAGTACTGTACTTAAGTAACAGATTTTTACATATTACATTTTACTTTTACTTTACTACATTTAAGAGCAAGTATTTGTACTTTCTACTCCACTGCATTTTTGACTGAAGAGTAAAGGTATTTTTTATTACTTTTTGAGACCTTCTGAAAAGTCTGAGGGGTTTATTTTTAACATGTCCATAGTGTGAACTAACAAATAATATACAAATTAAAACAGTTAAGAAAAAACAATCTATTTAATTGTTTCTGTTGAACAAAATTCAGCATAAATCTTTATCAAAATCACTACATCTGAAGATTTTTAAGGGGTACTTGAACTGGTACTTATTCCACCTCTGTACCAGTATCACTTAATACAAATTATGTGTTTATTAATCCTTGTACATTTATTTAAGTTTCAGGGGAGTATTCCAGTGCAGTACAATATAGGCCTCAGGTGTTATACGCAGACAATGACCAATGAGAAGTCGACAGTCTGATTTAGTGTAACACCTGTAATAATGTCATGTAAAAAAATGTGTAATTCCCAGTGGATTATCTATTAGTGATGAGCTCATGCTGACATGGTGACAGAGGGCGTCTCATCACCTCATCACCTCAACTTGTCGCCACACAAACCGTATAAGGACTCACTCACTCACTCACTCACTCACTGTATTTGAATAGCAGCATATAACTGTGTGCACTGAGGAGGCCCAGTAACTCATTTGGAGTCTATTACATCATCAATCCCCAATCTTTTTCCTCATCCACTTACTCCTATTGATTCATGCACGTTTGAATAGTCCTATATCATTCTGCATATGAGATTTAGGTGCTGAGAAATGTATCTTTATTTTCACCAACCCCCCCTATCTCCGCCCACTGCTCGTAGTACCTGCAATTATTCCAAACATGTGGCTCTGGGTCATACAATTGGGTTAAAAAGTGTCTCAGTAAAAACATAAATGAAATTCTGCTGCTTGTTAAAATGAAATGCCACTATGAAGAGATGGTCATTGGGTCTGCTTCTATTATTAAATCGTTTTAGATCAATATTGGGATTTACAATGAAATTATGAACTAAATAAATACCAGAGCATAATATGTCTTCTTTAAGCACTGGCATACATCAAGTCATAATCATTCTAATTCTCAAAGTGATTTTAATTTACATTACTTAGTATTCACCAGCATAGCCTATCCATTTTGGTCATGATAAGCCTGAACATACTCAAGCTACCACAGACTAGATCCTAAGTCTTGGATAACGTTATGGGCTAATGTGAACCATATTTGACCACTGAAAGAGTCAAGGCTGATTTACTTTATATTCATATTGAGCTGACCACAGCAGGCCAGTATAAACCAATGTGCTCTTTCAAATCTGGGACAGCAGAAAGAACTTATATAAGATTAATTGTTTTTAGAAGATATAACAACTGAAGCTCTGTTTTTGTCCTTGACCACAGGTTAATTTATCTTGATTAGATTATTAAATGTATTTGATCCAGTACATTGCAGTAAATTCCTTCATGCAGCTAGAATTTACAACTTCTACAATACAGCAGCTGACCATTGCTGAGTTTTAAATGTAATAAAAATTCCTGATACCCTTCTCTTGTTGTTTACCTGCATGCTCTGTGACCATGGGTTCACCTCGTGTAAAGTTAGGATATAAGGCTGAGGGCATGTAGCTTTAGGCTGGAGTGTAGTGTAAGTGGGCGGGCCTGGGGTCTAACAGAGGATAAGGATGGGCCAGACTACAGGCTTCCAAAGGAAAACCCTCCCACAGGAAACCGGTGCTCGGCTCTGCATGGCCTTTTAAGGTAAAAACTCCCCAAAACTCCTGTGTCCTGGGAATACTGCTATGATATACTCCGTTATAGAGCAAGCAAGAGAGGCCGGTAAAGACCATGAAAAGAGGAACATTTCATGAAAAGTTGCTTGAAACAATCACAAGTTTATGCATTGTGAAAAGTTATGATACATTTTTACTCTTGAAATGCACATCATGTTAAAGTACTCTAGCAGGAAGACATTAGCGACAAGGGTGTGGGAAATAGCCCCCTGCCATTTTTCCACATGGGAAAATGACTTAAAAGCAAATGTAAACAGAGTCCAGAGACATGGGGCATCATGGGAAATTCTGTGTCCAGAGATACATTCCTCAGTTAAGATTATCATCAGTGGCTGCCTATAGTATCACTGGATCAGACTCCTTTAGTTTAGGCTAATGTACTGTGCTCTTATGGTTCATAATCAATACACATAATGTCAGTCAAATGCAACAGTTGAAGACATCAGTATCAAATGTGATTCCAGTAAACTCATATTACTGTTATATAATCAGCAATTCTCCTAATACCCCACAACATATAAACTCTGCTCATATGTTTCATTATATCACATACTGCACGTCTGCTAATCCACAGCTCATCCTGCATTCTGCTATCTATCTGGATTAACATTTGACATCGTTCACATAAAGATCCCTCTCTTTGAACAAGTGTAATGCGAGTTCTCCTTGCACCAGTAATTCAGGGGGCTCATCACCGCCCATCACTTTTGAACCATGAAAAGGGATTTGACCAGGCCAATGGGAGGGCTGCTTTAGACTGCAGTAGTTATAGCAATGTGGCTAACATGTTTAGCTTTATTTCCTATAATTACAACACACAGGGGCTATAAGTAGCTCTATTCCCAATGCATGATGCATGATGCATGATGGAGGTACTTGCAGCAGTTTAAAGATATGATTAGCTGTACTATCTGTAGCTGAAGAGTGGTAGGTGGTTATTTGAGAGCAGCTATTGAAAGGCTATGCAGGAAAGAGACATGAAGTTAGCTCAGAGCCATTTCACTGATAGGCCGATATCAGGGAGCACATGCCAAAAGGCTCGGCTTCTGCCAACACCAGAGGTCAAAAGTCTATTAGACAACACTTCCTGGATTAAGTCTCAGCTGTTCAAATTTCACCCACTGCCATTGTTTGTAGAATAAACTCTTAATAAACATACGCGGCGTGTTGAAACCCACACTAGCTCTTGTACGGGTTTGTCACTACATATATCATGCCTATTTTCCCATTGACTTGAACACATTGATGTATCAGCCTAATAATTTTTGTTGTTTTTACACAAATGGGGCAGTGAACCCCAGTTTTCCCATGACATCCTTTTAATACCTGAGAAGCTACTGTCTTATAAGAAAAAAGATCATATTTTCTGGTTAATATAGATGCTATAGAAAAATAATGATTATAAAATACTTAATAGAAGCAAGCAAGAATCCACACAAGATTCACACAATCTAGTTTGACCCTCTTTTCTATGAATCACTGGGGACCCCCTGAGAGTCTAGGTTTGGAATGACTGATGTAAAGGACTGATGTAAAGGATGAGGATAAGTTGAGCACACTTAGCAACTTGAACAGTGGTGACTCCTCTTTAAGTCATACTATATGAAGTAGGCTAACAGTACTTCAGAAAATTCACCTTCTGCTGCTATGAGACTATTTTTGGCACATTCTGTTATTTCTGCACTCACTATGGACAAAGCTTGACCACAGTCCATCTTACAAAGTAAACTTATGGTCTACAAATTATTCAGCATCATCCAGGTGTCCCAAATGCAGTACTATTCCCTCATGTTAGACAACTGTGCACTTTAGGGCCTTGACCTGTCATGGTAAAAGTCCCAGTAAAATGAAATGGAGGTGGTCCCCCTTTGCCTCGCCCCCTCACTGCCTCACATCTGGAATCATTTAGAGTCTAATGGACAGGCTCATTTGTCTGAACTATAAACAAATATAAACACATCTGACACACAGCAAGTCTTTCATTGCCAATATAATTTTATGATCCATTATCCAATCCTCTTGTTATAGGCCTACTTGAAGGGTAAACTATCTGTAGCCTTTTAGCCATGGGTTTAAATTAGTACCTTTCCCATAGTGATTAACAGTTTAAAACCAAATATTATATCTGTTGGATGGAAAAAAGGAGTTGAAATTCATGAATACAGTGATGATCACCCATACACTGAATAAAGTGAAAAAATAACCTCATGTTTTTATGTCTCCGGCTTTTCCATCACTTTGTTTCAAAAACAAACAATATGATAAACGTGATTAAATAGCGCCCTCTGTCGACCCGGATGTTAATGTTGCAGCATTGTGGGAAAATGGTGAGTACTGTGGTGTATTTTATTAACTATCTTTGCATTTACTTAGAAACACAAACTTTTCCTTCTTATCTTTCCTCAGACTAAAATAACTCATATTTAGCACAACAACAGCAAACATGATGATGGCATTTACCATCTTCTTTGTCTTTGGGGAAAACGGGCTTTGGTTTAGGTGGGTCAATTTAGAAAAAGCGATTGAGATGATTTAACACTTTGAAGTAAGCTGTAATGCTGAAATCCGTTTGAATTAAAAAAAAAAAAAAAAAAAATTAAAATGGACTAGCTGCTGTTCTCATCCCTATTCAGATCATGCAAATCTTGTCTACGTGTTTCTCAAACTGGGGTACGTGCACCACAGGTGGAGTGCTGGGCCCTCTACAGTTTCAGTAGGCTTATTTGTTTTATCTGTCTAATCTAATGATGATTTTGTACTCCTTTTGGTTGATCATTATTTTCTGTGGTTTTGTCTCATTTTAGACTTGATTTATTTTATGTCCGATAGGTTATAGTTCAAGTTTAGATTTCTAAAACAATTTCTTTTCTCCGGCTAAGATATGAACCTCACTATCTTCAAAGGGGTTTTTAGTGTCTTTGAGATGGAGATGTACAGCAGACTGGGGTCCAGAGGAGCTCTCACGCCGGTGTTGGTACATCCTCTTATGAAGCGGTTGCTTGATTTCTCCAATGTAACACTCACTGCACTCTTCACTACACTGAATGGAGTAAACTACATTGCTTTGTTTATGGCTCGGGGTTCTGTCAGTTTTTGTTTTAAAGTGTTTACAGGTTTGAAAAAGACAGGAATCTCATACTGTCTGAAAATTCTCTGAAGTTTTTCATAGACACCCGCTGTGTAAGGAATAGTTAGTTCTTATTCAGTAAAGCACTTTGGTTTAGATTACTTTTTGTACAAATATAGGTCCAAACTTGCCTTGCCTAAAACAGGTTAAACACATATTTGGAAGCTTTGCTAACTGTTTAAAGGCAATGTAGGAGTGCAGGTGAACACCATGTCAGACCTGAGTTATCTTCATATTATTATTAGAACAAACTGTTCTGTGTGTGTGTGTGTGTGTGTGTGTGTGTGTGGGGGTGTGTGTGTGTGTGGGTGTGTGGGGGGGGTGTGTGTGTTGGGGTGGAGGGGTGTGTGCGTGTGTGTGTGGGTGTGTGTGTGTGTGTGTGTGTGTGTATGCATGTGCGTGTGTGTGTGTCCTTACCTGACCTGCTGTTTTGGGTAACACTCGTCACGTCCTTGGTCCACAAAAGATACAGGAGCTGTGTTGTGACTGTGCCTCCTTTGTGATACTTGTGCTGTTCACAGTGAGATAAGCTTGTCTATTAAAACTGTCACAAAGTCAGTGGACAAATGACAGGCCAAATATTTGTACCAAAACCTCAGTTGTTACTTTTGCAACGCTTCTCAGTTCAATCTGTCCTGATTCCACCCCTCTGCTCCATGCAAAATTAGTAGTCAAAAAACATGTATAAAACGTATATTATGTGGCTGATAAGAAACGTACCTCGATACACAGGCTACAATACATGTCTCGATAGAGCGCACTTTCAGTTCGATACAATTTGATGTGATATATTTCAAAGATATATGACAGCTTTAATGCATTATTGTTGCATAATGTATTATCTCACATTTATTGAAGATGAATGAAACATAAAATGCATGCTACTAATTAGAACAATACAAGAAACTGTTGCATCCCTATCTTATACGAGCTCAACATTTACTTGTACAAAGAGACATATGCATTTTAAAAGCTCATAACTAACTACTAAATCGTGCAAAGTTCATACGATATAGATTTTATTTATTGCATTAATGAGAATCCTTCCTCTAAACAAGCAACCAAATTGTATCACAGTCACAAAATAATTTGATAAAATCATGTATCATCAAATTAAATGATACAATATATTGATGTCTTGATATTTTTGCAGAGTGCATTTTCCTTGAAGGTGCACTATGTAACCACCTGTCAGTGTCCATGGAGATGGCATTACTTTGCCTGGAATGTTCCACAGCATGACATCAAATGTATGTATATTGCATCTATTCAATTATAAAGCAATAACATCTCCATGGAGACATTTCTCCACCAGAAAAGTTTCACAGTGCACCTTTTGAACCTTTGGAAAACTAATAAGCCAAATGATTACATCATAATAGTAATGACCTTAGAATGGAGAAGATGATTTTCTTGGTCTTCCCCCTAAACACGAACCAGTATTTTGACATGCACACAAAAAACAGACAAACATTATCCAGTATTTATTGTACATTTTCTATCTGCAGAGGGCAGCAGTGCACTGTGGAAGGGGGTGCCGTTCTTTAAGTGAGTATGCTTTCTTTAAGCAAGTATGGTGCGCTACCTTATTTTCACTTACCAGCTTCCAGCTGAGTGTAAATGTCCCACAGTGAGTATTGTTGAATCACATGCCAGTTGGGTCATTATATGAAATGCTTGATCTTTTGGTTGTGCTCTGAGTGCTAGGAGTCAATAGTTGTGTAAATGAAGATATCAAATGAGGATAACCTCTTAGTGATGAATAGCAGATTTTCAGGCCCTGGATGCATGTCGAGACCGAAGCACAATGCTGTCTTTATGGAGCATGGCACAGACAGCATATTGTCCCGGCGCTGGACCCAAAGAATAGGCTTAGGAGTAAGGGCCATGCCTCTTTGTGAAATGGGTCAGGTCTCAGAAGGGGTTAATGTTTGGCTATGTCAGCAGTACTATTTAATTTGATAATTCCCATAGTTCTCTGAACCGCTAGGAAAGGGCCTTTTTCAAATGCACTAATTATCCCATGAGCCTTTCTTAGGAACGAGATGCCAGACATTTGTAGGGTCAGATTGGATGTCAACGTAGTGTTCATTTCAATTAGGCTCAAATGCAGTGAGAAACACCCCTAATAGGCCCTCTGTGCTCATTATGGGTACACCTCTTTTTTTGCTTTGACAAAACTATTGAGTAATCAGCAATGTAGGTGTTGGAAGATGGTTGGATAGATAGTTAGAAGCAAGAAGAAGAGGTGTGTAATAACGTGTCCAAAAAGGGTGGTTTCCCAAACAGCTGGAAAGCCCTGCGACAATAATCGTGTGATACATTCCCAGACAGGACATGGTTTCAACAGGCAGGCCTACAGGAAAGAAATATTGTCTTTGCAGTGTCCATATTCAAAAGATTTACTCAAAGCTCAAAACAAATCTCAGATAAAATGTTTCTGTCTGTCATAAAATCTGGAATCACTTCAAATATGCACAGTAGAGAATGCTAGATGAAAGCCTAACATTAAGCTGTATTTCAAAAAACATAGTATGCATTTAAGTCCCGCCATTGTGTGGTGTCAATGACCTCCAGTAACCTCTCTGCATACTTTTATAGGCATAGAAAGAGTTCATTTAATTGGTTTGTATTTGTTTACTTAAGTGATACTACTGAATTACTGCATCAAAGTTTAGTTTCAGCTTAATAGGTGCAACTTAATGGTGTTGGAGTTTAGACAAAATGTTGGACAGAAATGCAGGCCACATGAAGGTGTAAAGTTTCTTTTTGGCTCTGCAGTTAAGGGAAGCACCATATGGGAATGCAGTTGTGCATATCCTACTCCGGGGGCGGGACTAACTGTGTGATGTCACCAATCCAGGGTCCGGGTGATCCTGTCCCAACCAATCAGAGCAGGACAAGAAGGATTCCAGGGGGAGGTGGTCAGTGGATGATTAAATAGAGGGGGGAGGTTAAGAAAATCAGGCCTGGGAAATTGGTGTAAGTATTTCTATAGTAGTATCCCAAGCCAAAAAGCTGTCCTTAGACGTTTATGAGCAGGGCATTCAGGTCAGAGGTAGATGTAGAAATCTGTAAGACATGAGACCAGTGATTTGACACCTCAAAATAGGATGAAAACCAAACCCTTTGACCACAGTGCACGAATGTTGTCTGCCTATTTGAGCCAATATTTGTAATTATCTGCCGGGAACATGATTTTACATGAAATTAAACACTTTTTTATACAAAATAACATAAATGTAATTGTGTGCAGCATCTTCTGACTGAGATGAATGTTTCCCATAGATTCACTTGTGCTATGTACTCATGCAGGGTTTATTTTGAGAAGAAAAACCTTTGATTTACTTTGAAACCAAACTAGGTCCTATTACTCAGGATTGCATCATTGTCATAACCCATGAACACTATGGAAGTTCATGATATTATAACTTCCTTCTCATATTTTAAACTTCTATTTTCTCCAGGCCCACTATGAAAACAGGACACAGTTCATTTTTGTGGGGTAAAAATAGTAAAGAATGAATCATTTGTCATTAAGAGAAGGGCAGCACATTTTAGAGAATACATTGGAATTAGATTTATGTTTAAAAAGTAGGATTCTTGTCATATTCAGTGCAGTTTAGACAGGAACAGAGAAGAGTCTTAACTGCTTAAGTAGTTAAATAATTCTATGTACCTACAGGATTAGCAGTGTGTTGTTTCATGTTTTTTATTACATCTTTTTGTTTACAGTGGATATTCTATAATCTAAATTATTACAGCTATTTGATAATTGCACTTACTCACTGAGAAAGTATTTACCCCTGAATGATATGACTAGAACAGGTCAGCGTTTCTGACCATATTACATTGGTTCCAATTGCGTGATTTAATAAAATATTATTTTTATTAGAACAGAAGCTTATTTCTAGAGATGGGTTATTGGTTATGAGTGATATCATTGATATTGGAGGGTTTCCCCAGATGTTGGTATCGACAAATATTGAAAACGTTGCCGATATCCCAAATAAATATCTTTTGTTATTATTGTTGTCATTATTTATAATTTTTTGTGATTATTTTTATAAAAGCCAATGGTTCATTTGTGAACTTTACTGTAACATAAATTTGTGATCCTTACAGTAGATTTTAAAAACGCAGTATTGGTATTGGCAAAAATTGCCTATCGGCCACAGCAACAAGTCAAATATCAGATATGAATCTCTTCATTATCACACAATATTTTACAACGTATTGTGCAAATGCTGGCTAACATGTCTGAATTTGCCTTCTGCAGTGTCAGTGTCAGTCACATCTCCGTGCTGAGTCTTGGCTTGAACTCGTCACATTCCAGCTCACACCACAGGTACGAGCTGCCGGAGACAAGAGAACTTCAGGAAATGGGATGAACAAGAGGACTTACTACAGAGAACAATGTAAAGAACTGGAGATCGACCAATGAGGAGGAGAACATGAGGGTTTGCTACCACTGGCTGCTGCTACTGCTCCACTGGCATAAATGTGTGACAGGTACAGTGACATGTGAAGTTTTAGAGAATATATGGGGTTATGGTTAATGCCGAGGGTTGCTGGACCCTATAAGGGGCTAAAGAATTATACTATTAAAAGAGTATATTAGTTCACAAAGACTGAAATTTCAAAAACTCTGCATAGTGACTGCTTTACCATGAAAAAAAACATTGTATTTTTATTATAGTGCATAGATATGTAGGTTGCAATGGTAAAAGAGCCTCCTTTGAGGAGTGAAATGTCTGAACTTGTCCACAAAGGAATGCAAATATACACATTCATAGAAAACCCAAGGCCAATATAGACAGTATACTACGTAAAAAATATTTATGTAGTATTTAAGAATATTCTTAGATTGCCTTAATATGGCCATTCACATTTATTAGGTCACAAAGTGGGAGTGTAATGATAGTGCATGTTTATGCCAAAGTTTGTAATTACCATGTTCAGGTACTTTTGCTTGTAAATAATAGGTACCGGTAATTACAGAGTGGGTCCAAGTCGTCTGTGAACATGTATGGATTAGATGGTAGACATGAGTGAAGGTATAAATTACAGGTGATGCAAAGTTTACCTATAAGGTAATAATAGCAGTACTTTCTAAGCTAGAGTGTGAGCCATTGCTCTCAGTCAGCCATTTGTTCTCACTTCAGAACACATGAGCAATAATCAGAGATGACACATAACTTAAAAACTTAAAAACATTATTTTAGCTTTAGTTGTAGAAGTGGTTGTTTTGTTAGGGTTGGGCAATAGTACTGTGATCGAAATTGGAATTTAGGCTTTGAAAAATCTTTTTTTTGGCATATAGTCCATCCTTAGGTTTACTGCGATTTCATTTGTGGCTCCAAACAGTAGATGTGAAGTTGCTACAATTTTGGTGTTCTATGAAAAAGGCAAATATAATGTTGTTTTTTTACCATCTATCCGTCTATCCGTCTGTCTGTCTATAATTCTGTCTATAATACTGACATTTAATATGCATCCATCTTTCATTTGTTAGGAGCCTTGCGGGCCATCAGTCCATACATCAAACACTATGAAGGCTTGTCCTACGACAGGGAGGATCTTCACAAGAGGCACCTGAGAGCCAGGAGATCCACCCCTCCCCAGGATACATTTCTGCATCTGGACTTTGTTGCTTTCCAAAGGTAAGATTTTAAATTCCAGATAAAAGGCCACTATTTATTATGGCTTCAGACATGTCACAAACATAGGCCATCAATCAGTGTATCCTGTCTTTGTTCTCTCACATCTGTGAACTGTTTGTGTTTATTAAAGACCATTTCGCCTGCGATTAAGACGAGATGCTGCCATTTTTTCACAAGACTTCACAGTGATCAATAAAAATGGTTCCACACTAGCAGACCTTTCCCACTTATACTCGGGAATATTAGAAGGTGGGATTAACATTATATACTTATGCATGTATGTTAAAACCAGTTACACGCTCTATCCCCTTGTTTCAGGTGAAGACGATTCATCCTGCCATGGCTCTGTGATACAGGGGCAGTTTGAAGGCACCATCCACACGTCCAATGGGACCTATCATGTAGAATCAATTGAGAGATACCATAACACAAAGGACCACCATTCTGTAATCTACCATGAAGATGACCTGGGTAAAACCAACTGCAAAATAGATTCTCAGAAGTGAATTTTTTTTAATGATCAATTATTTCAAAAGCTAGACTCATTTGACTCAATGCATACCATGTCCTTAATAGATGGGTAACTATTAACTATTAACTAGGTAATAAAAATGTTCATAAGGCCAAGAAACCTTTACTGAAATTAGAATTTAGTTGAGCCTTATAGTGATTAGTAATATAGTAGTTCTTGCAGTAGTAGTAACTAGTAGTTGTGGTAGTAGTGATTGTAGTGGTAATAGTAGTAGTACTTCAAATTGACAGTACACAAAATACAAGGTAAGTTTTATATTGAACTTGAATTTTTTTTCCCTACTCGTGCAGAAATATCCCATAACCCCAGCTGCATTTTTCAGCTTATTGGTGATGACCACAAAAGCCAAAAAATAATTATTTTGTACAGTACCTCCCCTCTTAAATGACTGCCAGCGACCCACCCACACTCAGACAGACATTCTGAAATATTGTAGATTCATTACACATGACTTAAAGCAAACCTTTGATGCTTTCTGTAACCTGCAACTGAGATCACCACAGCTCACTGAATCCAGCACAGTCTTGTTAAGTGTTAGATTGTTTCAATGGCTGTGTTGGACACAAGCCAAAAGTGAAAGAGGCTCAGTGTAGTGGCTTTAGCTGCAGTGGGCTGAGGGGAAATAAGGACAAACTAACAAAAGACTTAAGAAAACATGTGTTAAGGTGAGGTTCATTTAGTTTCACAGTAAGAGTCTGAATAATTTTGGAGACTTTTTTTTTTTTCATGAAGAGGGATTAGTCGTATTTATTTGCAGCCATTGGTGAGACTTGTGTGTGTTGTTTGTTCCTGGCCCTGTCTCTTAAGACTTGCACTTTTAGACTTTTTCCACGAAACTCACTCACTTGGAAACTGCTGTACATCAACAGACCCTGTGTTTGTTTTCTTAGACTGCCTTACTCCCCACATTTCCCGCCATTTTTCCCCATCACATTACACTACAATAGACAGGCTTATGAAATGGCTACATCCTGTTCTTAAGTCTACAGGAAGCTGAGAAATTTGGCATTCGGCATCACTGCAACACAATTGAGGCGGTAGGAAAAGAGATAAAGTCAGATGCATGGCTCCTTAGGTAATTTCTATTTTATTCTGCTGTTGTTTTCAAACAACAAAGGAGTACAAATTTTCTCTGTCACGAGATGAGGGATCTGAATTGGGAAACAACAACTGAGTATCCAGGGGCGTTTAAGGACTGTCCTTCCACTGTGTTTCAATATCTGGCCCCATAAAGTCGTATTGCATCACCTGGTGGAAAAGGCCATGTTGTATCATTATTTTGGAAATTACATTTAGTTCGCAAACAGTGCTGTTTGCTTTGTGAAATCATACATACTTTGAGTTCATCTAAAAAAAACTTTTTTTAGCTCTAAATTAGCCATGCTCTCTCTATACTGACGAGCTTGTCACCTGTGCTATACATATAATTCTGTTAAGGACATGTACTCTAATGAATCACTATGGCTTTAACGTTCTATTATAAAGGAATATCTTTCTTAATTAAAAGTCAACAACATGTATCAATATTTTAACAAGCACTGCTGTGATCCAGTTGTGTGATCTATTGATCACAGTTGCTCAAACTGCTGCATTTTAAATGTGTTTTGTGCTCATTCTCACACAAAGGAATTTTTATCATACAGATTTTACAGTATCACACGCTAAATGGTTTCTTTCTCAAATATCTGTCTATTTGAGCCCTGAGTGAACTCTTAATGTTGAGTCACGAGTCTTAATGTACTTAACATAAACAGATTTTTATATTATGGACTTTTTCATGATTTTGTTTTTTTGTAGGAAGACTCTCTGGTTTACAAACTATATTTCTCTCCAGTCCAAAGTGTTAAATGCAAAAGATAAATACGCTCTAGTGCACAAGACTTCTTATGAAAGAAGTGGCTGAAAAGCTACTTTTCTCAATGTTATCTGAAGTATGGAATTTTAGAAAGCAAAAGTACACAGTATTTTCTTGGTACACTATTGAAAAAAATGTGCCCTTTTATAGACTTAATATAGCCTAATTTTTTTATGCATTTATTGTTATTACATGTCCTATTCCTCTAACTAAATGTGCTGTTAGTTTTAGTCAGTTTTCTCTGCAAACATAAATGTTCATTATGAATATCATTATATAGTGCTCTTTTAAAACATTTAATATTTTCATAACATGTATTACAATCAAATGCACTGATCAGACTTTTGAGGCAGGTTTAATTTACTGCTGGGAATGTGGCCTTTGAAGGGAATTTGAGAATTATACTTTTGGGAAATAATTCGCTTTTTATTGCAGCTACAAAGTTAAAACTGTAGATTAATCTTGTGTTTGAAGAAGAAAACCTTGGTTACAAATTTGCCCACACTCACCACAAATGTTCTTTTCAGATTAAGTGTGACAGAACTTGAACAAGTAAGAAAATGTCTGGAAATAATTCTGCTGGTGGTTTGTCGCCAAGCAGTTGGGATTATATTTCCTGCACCTTCTCATGCCATCTATAGAAAGGACAGCATGTTTCTGATTGGCTGAAGGGTTTGTAGAAGTGTGGTGTGATCCAATCATATGTTGTCTGTCACTCACTGTGGTCTGAGTCCGATACAGGGGGTAAACTATATGCCCTAAAGCTCCAGCCCAAGTACCTCCAGGGGTTATATGGGTCACTAGTTAACTCTGGCAAACCCTCATTCTGCCACTTCAGTAACATGTGAGAGAGATTAATGTCATGTGACTTTCTGTAACCAATGGAATGTCAAGCTATTGTGTCCACAACAATAAATCCAATGCATTTTAAATTATTCAGATTTTCATCTTTAATTAACTACCATGTGACTGTAAATACATGCAGTAAGCCCTTGGTCAGTTGCACTAAGAGTGCAGTGTGCATCAGAGCAATGGCCTTGCCACTGTTTCTTCATTGTTTGTACAATTTGAGCAAGAAAAACAACGTAGATGCATGACATTCAGGACTGTGATGGCTACAGGCTGTCCGACTCTCAGTCCAAACTGTGACTTGTCTGAGTATGTGAGCAAAGGGGAGTGGGAGTTATGCCACAAAAATAATATCACAATTTTCTTAGAACCAAATCACAGTTTCGATTTCATCATGATTCATGTAGCCTACTTGTATCTTTTATATTGACTTTAAGAGCCATATAAAGTAATCTACTTCTTCTGTGAGTTCACTCTTCACTGTGCTTAAAGCCTCCTGTCACTCATGGAGGTTGGCCTTAAGGAAGAGTGAGTGAGAAAAGTGTCTGTGTTTGAGTAAAAAGCTGCATTAAACAGAGGAGCACTGAATCACAATGCTATCACCAAAATAGAGGATCGCCACACGAATCAGATCACTATTCAGGGTGTATCACCATTTTGCCCAACCCTACTAGCAACTACTGTATTGGTGTCAATTCACTAGTTATTCATTCAGGTATTTTTTTCCTTCATCCATTCATCCATTATGGTTACCCCCTTAAGATGATCAGTTCTTTTAATGCATTTTTATCTTGTGTCAAAAACTGGAGTGCATCACACTGCAAATTTTCAGTCTGTGCTGTATTTTGTGTGGTGTCCATAATGTTCAATGACTTGGCTCTTTGGTATAGTTCAGATAACACATATTGTCCATCTAAAAAAAAAAACCCAACACACTTTTTTCACACAAAAATTTCTGACACTTACATTATCTATGTTGGCACACACACTGTACACACACTTTGAATATACAAACATATATTAGTATATAAGGTATGTATTGTAAAAAAACGTACATTTTGTTTGATAGAAGTAGGTTTGACTTCTATCCTGAATACAAAAAATTCAAAGTATGAAAAAGCATGGTAGTGTTCCCAGATAATTCAGCAAAAACTATTTTCTAAAAATGAACTCACACTTTCAGGGCCTTTGTCCAACTTAAACTTTGAATATATCACACTATTGTGTCAGAAATAGGCTAGAAGTTATTGCTTACAAGGTTAAATGGCAGCTGACTGTGTTCATGAAAATCAAAGCATGAAGCAACTCCAGTGTTTACACAATCCCTGTATAAATTTAAAATAGATAGACTAATTAAAGCCAAGAGTGTTTGAGTTACTTTAGGATCAATGACAGACTTTAGCCCTAATAACACTTTCCATACTGCACGGACACACTCACATAAGTCACATAATGACATTCATGATACCTTAAATCTTCAATATTATGATAATTATGATATTATTATGTGTTTATTAGTTTCTTTACTTATGTATTTATTTATTTTTGTAGTGTTACTGTCCAAAAGAAGTGAACATTCAAGTTTTTGTGCTGCAGAACACATGAAGCTTCTTGGCCTTGGACTTTCACCAAGCGAAGTAGGTAGCCATAGTAGTGGTTGTAGTAGTAATTTTTTTTTTACAGGCTTTTATATTGTTCTGTGGGTTTATTGTGTTGCTGTTTATTCTCATGTGATCATGTAGTATAAAAGCACTGTAGAACAATAAATGGCATTTCCCGCAACATTTGCCAAAACAATTTAACAGACTGACCCTATGGGAGTCTGGTAATCAATGGCTTACCTTTGCCCTAAGAGGTAGTGTTCCCAACTGCCACTGTCAACATTAAATGTAGTGGCCTTGATAAGGATCGATTAATAACATGTACTCAAGTGGGGAACATTTCCACCCTCAAGGTTCTAAACACTTACAGCAGATGTTGTTTCCGCACAGTAACAATCCTCACAGACCCCGGTATAATGTGTTATTAATATCCACTGAGCTCATGTTTTAATTTGCCTTTCACATGACTGAAGTATTTGGAAACAGTTCATTGAGGTACCCAATTACCCCATACATGTCATTACTGTGTTGTCCACAGGAGGCAGCAATGAGCCGCTTCAGGAGGACAGTGGATGAAACAAAGACCAGCTGCCTGCTCCACTTCCATGCAGATCACCTGTACTTCAACAGATTCAAATCTGTGGAGGTTGTAGTGGCACAGGTACTGTCTACTGACAACGGTACAATAATACAATCACCCACAGTGTTCTTAAAAGAGTACTATGTAACTTTTCTGATGGAAAATCTGCCACCTGCTTGTCTCTATGCTTTGTCTGATATCCAAAGGGGAAAGGAGAATATATTGGCCCCAGAAGAACCACTATGCAGGATCTTGACATAATTCAATAATAACACAGTGAGGACTGTTGATTGCCTCTTATTCCACAGCTAATTGAAAAGCTTGCATCAGTTATGCCTGTTACACACATAATGTATGCCATTTTAGGCTTTAAACACAATGGTATACTTGGTTTACATGATTCAGGAGTGACATGTGACAGCCTCCTTGGTGTAGACCACATGTGTCAAACTCAAGGCCTGCGGGCCAAATGTGGCCCTCCACATCATTTTATGTGGCCCTTGATAGGGTAAATTAAAAGATATGATGGTCTTAAAATGCCATTTTATCAGGAGATGCACAGTTACACCGCTATATTTTTACATCTAGGAAAATGCATGTACAATATTTGTAAACTTGAATAAGAAATAAATACAGAAATATTTAATTAACGAGTTTAAAAAGTAGTTAGATTTATTTAACGTCTGGCCCTTTGAGAGCAGCCATTTTGCTGATGTGGCCGTTGGTGAAAAAGTGTTTGACACCCCTGGTGTAGACTGAATTAAGCGTTACTATGACTTCCTGGTTTGGGCCACAGAATTGGGAATAAAGCCACAGCAGGATTTCCTTGGACGTTCCATGCTTTGTTTACAAACCTTGAACTGTGTTTGGGTCTTTGAGGCTATGAGTACAGGCGACTATTGCAATCAATTTGAACTGTCTGATCTGTCTCCTGTGCAAACAAAAGCAAATGCTTCTACAGGATACTGACTAATTAATTGGCTTTCCCATTCATATCCCTTTATAGCCGTACATTATGAACCCTGTGGCTTTTATATGACGTCGAGTGATATGTTTAACCAAATAGTAAGTTGTCCCCGGCGTAATAACCACTACAACATGTAATTCATACTTAGAAGTCTTCATTGGAACAAACTGTGCTGAACAAGTAACAAAGAGCATCATTTTTAAGATATCCGTACAGTTGTCCCTAACTGTAATGTGGTTCACCTTTCGCGGCCTTGCTATTTTGCTGATTTTTTTGTGGAATTTTGCATGCTTTTTTTTAGAGAATGAATGCTCATTGTGTTCTGCGTCCTGATTGGCTAAGGGCCTGTAGACCATTGTCCATCAGTCTCATCTGTGCTGTGTCTCCTGTACAGTACAGAATGCGTTCAGCCAAATTTACATAAATGTTTGGTCACTAGCATTTTTGTTTAGAGTATAGGAAAACATTTACATTTTTATTTCTCAAACAAATGTTTGGGCCTGAAAACAGGTTGTGATCTTTGGTTTCATTCTGTAATACTGTACTTTTTTTTTTTTTTAATCTACGAAGATTTAAACTTTGAGAGTGTTTAAATAAGAGAGAAATATGAGAAAATGTTAATGCCTGTCTGAGAAAAGTGTATAAAATGTGTGGTGAGGGGTTTTATGACTGAATACTGATTTCAGCAGGCAGATTTCGCTTATTGCGGATTATTTTTAGAACGTCATCAGCTTTAAGAAAAGATGACATTGTGGCATGAGAGCATTTCATTTTATTGAATGCTATCAGACATACTTTCTATGCATTTGATCTGTGGGACAAGTGGAGTCAAAAGTACAGCAGCTTCACATGAAATCCCTTTGTCCACAAATACATCGGTATAATTACATCATCAGAGGATTGTCCAAATTAATATCTAATAAAGCCAGTACAAACCTTATTCATTAAATTTGGCCTGCTCAACACTCCACATCTGTGCTTGTTTCATTTACTAGTAACAAAGTTTAACAGTCTGACCAAATATTGATGTATTTTAGTCAAAGTTAGCGACCTGATGCTATCTGTCCTGCTATCACCCTTTTGCCCCAGCTTAAATTCTTTCCACCCTCACACTTGTTGTCACTGGTTCGATGCCAGGTCTTTGTAGTGGAGTGTGAGAAAATATAGTGTAAGTGATGCCGTGATGTGATCTTTCAATGTAAATAGACAAATGATGTTGTCAATCATGGTTGACCTGATTTTTGCTCCTGCTTTGTCCAAGGTGTCAATATTTACAGTATAGAAAATCCCGGCGTGCGTGGGATTGTCGTAACGGTGCGGATAGGACCAAAAGATGCAGACCAGAGCAGTTTTAACAGTGTTTATTTACAGCGGTGAAAATGCAGTCTTTAAACAGGTCACAAGAGCAGGTACAGGAACCGGGGAGCGGGAGACGGGTCAGGCGGGTGCGGTGCAGGTAGAGGCGGGCAGGACAGGACCAGGACGGGGATAGAAGCAGGTGCGGTACCAGGGCAGGCGGATCAGACGAAGACCAGAGCGGGGAGCGGGTGACAAACCAGAGACCAGGACCGGACAGGAGACGAGACGAGCAGGAGACGAGACGAGCAGGAGACGAGACGAGCAGGAGACGAGACGAGCTGGAGACGAGACGAGCAGGAGACGAGACGAGCAGGAGACAAGACGAGCTGGAAGCGATACCGGGACTGGAACGTGGCGGCAGGAGCTGGGCGAGTAGAGGCAGGAATCTGGAGGGTGCATAAATCCAAATGAGCATTTGCAGGAAAGTACCATATAACAAAGCTTAGCAAGAAACATTCACGTTTTACACGCGGACGGTCTGGCACCGAGTGTAGACTGCCAAGCCTTCTTGTACTCAGCAGCAGGTGGTGGTGATTAGGCTGATGCACCCCAGGTGTGCACGGGAGGAGTCAGGCACTCCACCCAGCTCCAGACACACAGGTAGGGGAGGGGGAGAGAGCACGGGAGGACAGGGAAAACTGACATCATGACAGTACCCCCCCCCTAAGGTCCACCTCCTGGTGGACCCCCAGGCTTGTCAGGATGAGCGCGGTGGAAGTCTCTCACCATGTCGGGGTCCAGAATGCGTGCCCTGGGCACCCAGGATCGCTCCTCCGGACCGTAACCCTCCCAATCGACGAGGTACTGGAGGCCCCTACCACGGCGACGAACGTCAATCAGGCGGCGGACGGTGAACGCCGGGTGGCCGTCAATGACTCGGGCGGGCGGTGGGGGATCGGCCGGAGGGCACAGGTCGCTGGTCCGGACTGGTTTAACCTGGGAGACGTGAAAGGTCGGATGAATCCGGAGAGACGGGGGTAACTGGAGGCGCACCGCCGATGGATTTATGATCCTCATGATCTTAAACGGTCCCAGGAATCGGGGGGACAGCTTACGGGAGTCCGTCTTCAGCGGGACCGTCTTGGCGGAGAGCCAAACCATCTGGCCAGGTTGGTATACGGGCGCCGGGACACGGTGGCGATCGGCCGTCGCCTTAGTGCGCGCTCCAGCCCGAAGAAGGGCCGCCCTGGCCTTCTTCCAGATCCGGCGACAGCGCTGGAGATGGCGCTGAACAGACGGGACGGCGAGGTCCCTCTCCTCCGTGGGAAAGAGAGGGGGTTGATATCCCAGCGATGCCTCGAAGGGAGACATACCAGTGGCGGAACTCACGAGGGAGTTGTGAGCGTACTCTATCCAGGGCAGGTGAGTACTCCAGGTCGCGGGGTTGGCGGAGGCTGTGCACCGTAGGGCCGACTCCAGGTCTTGGTTGGCCCGCTCCGTCTGCCCATTAGATTGTGGATGGAACCCGGACGTGAGGCTAACCGTGGCCCCCAAACTGTTGCAGAAAGACCGCCATACCTGAGAGGTGAATTGGGTCCCTCTGTCGGACACGATGTCCACCGGGATGCCGTGGAGTCGGAAGACATGACTGGTCAGTTGGTCGGCAGTTTCTTTGGCTGTGGGGAGCTTAGGCAGGGCAACGAAATGGGCGGCCTTGGAGAAGCGGTCCACAATGGTGAGAACCACCGTGTTCCCCTGGGAAGGGGGAAGGCCCGTCACGAAGTCCAAGGCGATGTGGGACCAAGGGCGACGAGGAACTGGGAGAGGATGCAAGAGACCAGAAGGGGGTGAGTGGGAGGCCTTGGCCCGAGCACATACCTGGCAGGCGGCGACATAAGCCCGGGTGTCTGTGTCCATCGTGGGCCACCAGAAGCGTCTCCTGAGGAGGGAGAGAGAGCGACCGGCACCAGGATGGCAGGCGAAACGGGAGGCATGGACCCACTGGAGCACCTGAGACCGGACAGAATCGGGAACAAACAGTTTATCTGGAGGGCCGTTACCTGGGTCGGGGTCGTTGGTCTGGGCCTCTCGGACGGTGTCCTCGATATCCCAATGGACCGCGGCCACCACACACGAGGAGGGGATAATTGTTTCTGCGGTGACCGGGCTATCCTCCAGGGCGAACTGGCGGGAGAGGGCATCTGGTTTGACGTTCCGAGATCCGGGGCGGTAGGTGAGGAGAAAGTTGAAGCGGCTGAAGAAGAGGGACCAACGAGCTTGACGGGGATTGAGGCGCCTGGCGGACTGGATGTACTCCAAGTTTTTATGGTCGGTCCAGACGATGAATGGTTGCTCCGCCCCTTCGAGCCAGTGGCGCCACTCCTCCAAGGCCAGCTTTACGGCAAGGAGCTCCCGATCCCCCACGTCATAATTGACCTCGGCCGAGGACAATCGCCGGGAAAAGAAGGCGCAGGGACAGAGGCGGTTGTGGGGGTCGAACCTCTGCGAAAGCACGGCCCCCACTCCCGAGTCGGAGGCGTCGACCTCCACGATGAATTGCCGTGAAGGGTCGGGCTGGTGCAGGATGGGAGCGGAGGTAAATAGTCTCTTAAGCTTCTCGAAGGCTGTCTGCGCCTCAGGAGACCAGGCAAACTGCAAGGCAGGAGAGGTGAGTTTAGTTAAGGGCGAGATAACCCTACTAAAATCCCGGATGAAACGTCTATAAAAATTGGCAAAGCCGATAAATCTCTGGAGCTGTCTCCGGCTGGTAGGAACGGGCCACTCAGTGACAGCCTGGATCTTTTCAGGATCAGCTCTTACTTGGCCCCGCCCCACAATGAAGCCCAAAAAGCTGACCTCCTCTGCGTGAAACTCGCATTTCTCAGCTTTCACGAACAGTTTATTCTCGAGGAGGCGCTGGAGAACCTGGCGAACGTGCTGGTGATGCTCCTGGGGGGACCGCGAGAAAATCAAGATGTCATCCAAGTAAACAAAGACGAATCGGTTAAGGAAATCACGGAGCACATCGTTGATGAGGGCTTGGAATACGGCAGGGGCGTTGGTGAGACCGAAGGGCATAACCAAGTATTCGAAATGTCCCAGGGGTGTCTTGAAGGCCGTCTTCCATTCGTCTCCCTCCCTGATGCGCACCAGGTGGTACGCATTCCGCAAATCCAACTTGGAGAAGATGGTCGCACCGTGGAGGGGCGTAAATGCCGAGTCCAGTAAGGGAAGCGGGTATTTATTCTTTACAGTTATATTGTTCAGACCCCGGTAATCAATGCAAGGCCGCAGGGATTTGTCCTTCTTAGCCACAAAGAAGAACCCCGCTCCCACGGGTGAAGTGGACGGGCGGATGATTCCGGCAGCCAGGGACCCACGGATATAGTCCTCCATTGACTCGCGTTCAGGTTTAGACAGGTTATATAGCCTGCTAGATGGTAGTGGGGCACCCGGCAGGAGGTCAATGGCGCAGTCATATGGGCGGTGGGGCGGTAAAGAGAGGGCCTTGCTCTTGCTAAAAACCTCCCCCAGGTCGTGATATTCAGCAGGCACCGAGGACAGATTGGGGGTGTCTGGGGACGGATCAGCGACAGGAACGGACCTCCCGGCCGGAGGGAGGGCGGACCGAAGGCACTTGGCGTGGCAATCGGGACTCCAGCCCGAAACTCCGCCCCTGGCCCAATCGAAAACAGGGTTGTGGGCGCGTAGCCAGGGGTAACCAAGGACCAGAGGAGAAGCGGAGGAGGACAGGACATGAAACTGACGGTTCTCTTGGTGGTTGCCGGACAGAATCACGGTGACAGGTTCTGTGATGTGAGTGATGTGCCCCAGAAAACGTCCATTGAGCCCCTGGGCATTTAAGGGGCGTTCGAGGGGCTCCAGGTAGACCCCGAGCTGCTCCGCGACTTGGGCATCAATAAAGTCCCTCTCAGCCCCGGAGTCGATAAGGGCGGAAACGCATAAGGTCTCTGTGCGAACGCACAGGGTGGCGCTGAGCCGCAGTCTATTAGAAGAGTCCAGGATGTGTTGCTCGCCCACCAGTACTCCCAGCGCTACTGGTGGGCCCCCCCTTTTGGCCGAACTGGGCAAGTGACCACATAATGTCCGCGCTCACCGCAGTAGAGGCAAGCCCCGGCCAGACGACGCCTCCGTTGACGCTCCTCGGCCGACACAAGGGTCCTGTTGAGTTGCATGGGCTCATCCGGCGGGGGCGGGGCAGCGCGTGGCTCCGGCGGGGCCGGTGACCGGCGTCTCTCTCGGCGACGAGCCCGTAGGCGGTTGTCTATACGGTGAGTGAGGGAGATGAGGGTCCGCAGGTCGGGGGGTTCGTCCCGGGAAACCAATTCATCTTTCAAAGTCTCGTTCAGGCCCCGCACAAACACAGCCCGCAGCGCGCTGTCCGTCCAGTCCAGCTCCGCCGCATGTGTCCAGAATTCAATGGAATAATCCGCTACCGTCCTGGAGCCCTGGCTGAGAGTCAATAACCGGGAGGCAGCATTGTCCTGGTAGTGCGGGTGGTCAAACACCAGCTTAAACGTGGACACAAATTCATTAAAATCCAGGCTATCCACAGACGTCTTCATTAGGCGCGCCTCTGCCCACTGGAGAGCTCTGCCCCGGAGTAATCCACATATATATCGGATCTTGGTGGCCCCCGAGCTGAAACGAGAAGGGCATTGCTGGAACATGAACTCGCACTGGAACAGGAATCCGCGACAGAGGTGAGGTTGTCCAGCATACGGCTCCGGATCCGTGCCTCTCGGCTCCGGGAGGCATGGTGGCGCTCCAGCTGCAGCAGGCGGGGTGACGAGGAGCGCGGCCACCTGGTGGTTAAGCTGTGCCACCTGCTGGGACAATGTCTGATTTAGCTCCAATAGAGTTCGAATGGATTGTTCGTGCTGACCCAGCACCGCCTCGGGGTGAGAGTGCGTGAGGCGGCGCGTCTGGTCCGGATCTGAGCCTGCTTGGTCCATAGTGGCCAGACCGTTCTGTCGTAACGGTGCGGATAGGACCAAAAGATGCAGACCAGAGCAGTTTTAACAGTGTTTATTTACAGCGGTGAAAATGCAGTCTTTAAACAGGTCACAAGAGCAGGTACAGGAACCGGGGAGCGGGAGACGGGTCAGGCGGGTGCGGTGCAGGTAGAGGCGGGCAGGACAGGACCAGGACGGGGATAGAAGCAGGTGCGGTACCAGGGCAGGCGGATCAGACGAAGACCAGAGCGGGGAGCGGGTGACAAACCAGAGACCAGGACCGGACAGGAGACGAGACGAGCAGGAGACGAGACGAGCAGGAGACGAGACGAGCAGGAGACGAGACGAGCTGGAGACGAGACGAGCAGGAGACGAGACGAGCAGGAGACAAGACGAGCTGGAAGCGATACCGGGACTGGAACGTGGCGGCAGGAGCTGGGCGAGTAGAGGCAGGAATCTGGAGGGTGCATAAATCCAAATGAGCATTTGCAGGAAAGTACCATATAACAAAGCTTAGCAAGAAACATTCACGTTTTACACGCGGACGGTCTGGCACCGAGTGTAGACTGCCAAGCCTTCTTGTACTCAGCAGCAGGTGGTGGTGATTAGGCTGATGCACCCCAGGTGTGCACGGGAGGAGTCAGGCACTCCACCCAGCTCCAGACACACAGGTAGGGGAGGGGGAGAGAGCACGGGAGGACAGGGAAAACTGACATCATGACAGGGATGTATGGTAGCGCACATCTGCTGGTTGCTTTCAGGCCTGCACCCGTGACTGGTCCCACACGTGGTGCACTGAAATGGTGCACTTGCTTCACCTATAGACGACTTACAAGGATTAGTGGCATTCAATTTTGATTTCAGAGCAAATAGTGTACATTTATTTTCAGAGTATTTTCAAGCAAAACTGTATGTAATAAACTCTGTTTTGCAGGTCAATTACAGGTCAGATCTCAGAGCCCACTCACAGTTAGAAAGCATGTTTTTCACCCCTCATAAAAAATGCTAGACAGGTAAATTTAATGCCAAACTGTGGACTCAACTGTTGGTGGACCCCTTGCACCATAAAAGTAAAGTTTGCATATTCAGATCAGGTGAAAAGCATGTTGACAAACAAAAGGGGGTTTGACCTTACATGTAAAGTCACCAAGATTTTCTCACATTAAAGCATTTTTTTCTTTCAGATTGGTTCCTACATCCGAGCAGTGAACGACATCTATGACAAGGTCGACTTTAATGGGATTAAGCTGATTAACTTCAAAGTCAAGTCTCTTCGTGTAAGACTCTAAAACTACATAACAACTGACATAACTCAAACATCATGTAACTAATGGATTACTGACTAGAGCACTGTAGAAAGTTAACTCTGTTTGATGAAGGTGATGACTGAAGAGGATGCGAAGAACCCCTTACAGCGGCTCTACATTGGCCCAGAGAAGTTGCTCAGCATCTATTCTGAAAATAACTGGGGCAACTACTGCTTGTCCTACCTGCTCACCAATCGTGACTACAGTGGAGTGCTCGGGCTGGCCTGGGAAGGCAAGAATGGTAAGGAAAAAACACTACACAACTATCATGTATTAATATTAGCATATGACTATGGTATGGACTATGGTCTCTCATTGGGTCCTTACTGGGGCTTTTTTGTTTAGGTTCAGATCACCACTGTAGATCATTATTCATTTACTTTCTTAATGGAGGCAAGCTATTTCAGTAAGTTCAGCTTTCCTGGACTAGTCTGGTGGAAGCCTGGCTGATCACCATGGATGACTCACTTACAACATACATTCATACATAGCAAATGTACAACATTATTTGTACTATTGGGAAATAGGCCCTCTACATTTGACCTATTCTTCATTCCCACTGGAGCAAACTGTCAGGTGTAGGAAAAATACAAAGGTTTTATGGGCAAATGTTCTAACCACTGAATCACCTCCACCATAGATGTATATTGTGTTATGTAATGACATTTCCAAAACAGCACTGATTCATCAAAAAAACTTAACTATATAAAAATAAATCACCAGATTAATATAACTTTAGTTTGAGATATTTCATCCAACAAATAAAGACAGCTAATAGAATAAAACAAGAGCTCTCTGACTTTTGCTTTGTCATTGTAAACATAATTTAAAATTACATTGTTTGTAGTTTGTAATTCATCCATAAAATACATCATAAATAATAATATCTGACTGAGTACAAACATACATTTGTTGATAGATCATGTCTTATTTGTGTGTGTAGCTCTAAATCTGTCTGAGCTCACCTCCCTCTGCAGCTTGTTGTGAACTTGCCAAAAGCCACATTCAAAACTCCACAATCAGAAAACTATTAGACAGGGGACTTTGTGTAAACAGCTCGAATGCAGCTGCAAAATCATGTATATCTGTGAGAATTAGGAACATTTAAATTGTGTAAATGTCATATAAAAGTACAATTGTCTAAAAGGAAATACACATCAACTGGCACTGGCAAGAATTTGTAATGACTTTTGATAGCACACTTCTACAATTGCACAGTTAAATTCTTTGCTTTTTGTTTTAAAATAACCTACAAACAATATGTAAAAAATATAATTTGTATTACTTTTTCCACCCAAAAGAAAGAGCAATGGAAGAGTCCCTGTTTGAGCCGTGTTATACAAGCAGTGTTTGGCCCGTGAAGACAAAAACAAAACGTGAGTGTAATCCTTAATTAAAATTCCTCAGTGGTTCAACAGTGAAGTGGCCGCTGCCTCTCCCACTGAGTTCAAAATGCACTTAAAATTATATGATAACAAAACATAAAGGTACAATTATATTTATTGTATGAAATGATAATAAAAAAATATGCTAAATGGAATCAATAAAAAGTAATATCTAAAAATTGTAAAATTTAACACAGTCCTTATACTATTTGTTAATGCATGCGTGTACAGTTATGAGTACAGCTATATCAAATGGGTGTGGATGTAAAATTAAGTAGATATTGCAATTATAATCTGCTCTACTTGATCATGTGACATATTCTGAGCATTTGATTGGCTAAACTGAGGGGTGTGAGAGCAGACCACCGCAACTGACATGTGATTAAGCCTTAATGAACCTTTGACTCACACAAATATAAACAGGAGCCTAGACGTCTTAGCGTGTTTGGTGACTGCATGCCTCAGGCCCTGTGCAGATATTTCACGTGAACAACGCAAACCTGCTGCATTGTGGGTGACATTGATATGACTTTTAAATAGTCACAAGACAAGCCACAATCAGTCCAGACTTAAACTGGGATAATGTTTGACCTGAGACAGAGTCCATAATAAGCCACTTGTGGACGTTTATTGCCAGTCTTGAGCAATATAGAAGGTCTTTCACCGTAACAGCATAAACTTGGAGATATCCTTACGCTCACACACAACCCCCATCCATCGTGGCTCTGACCTCTTCAAGGCGTCCGTCCCATCCTATACGTCAGAGTGGGGGTTGTGCCACTCCACTTTTCATGCCAGTGAAATTCCTACTCCCCCTAAGACTAATGGCAACAGATGGATTTTTTCTCTCAATAACCAAGTTCCTGTTTGGGTCAGGTGAAAATAAAATTCTGGATGTGCAGGCAAAGGAGAGTACTGTTATGGATTAAATTGTCATTGTCAATGTGACAATTTGCATGTGCAGTTGTATTGCTAATCCAGGGCTTCACAAATCTTTTGGAGCATGGGATCGCTGAACGACCCCTAGTGTCCATTGTTCCTTATGAATATGACAACACAACAGTTTAAGATAGTTTTCAACATAGCAATAGAACATATCAATATTTTTATTAAAAATATATTAACAATAATGTCCCAGATTCAATGAATCTGACCTGTTACAATTCATATTTGTAGATTATTACATGATTATTACATCTGTCCAGTTTAGTTATGTAAGCAAGTATTACTTGAGACCTTCCTGATATATTCTCTATTTTAATACAGTGGTATGGATCTTCATCTAGTTAAATGACATGATGTGTTTCTCTCTGTCTCTACTTTACTCTCCTCATCAAATAAAACCAAAGGCCAACAAAATCATGAAAACAAATCTTGGACCCAGAGTTGGACACACTATAGGAATGAATAATATGTTTATTTGTCCAACACTAATCTTTCCTAACTCGTCAATATGTAATCCATTTGAAATAAATGGAATGGGTAGGTGTCAGAGATGTGTATGTCACGAATCGAGTTGGGGTCATTGAACTTCAGACTGCTCAGAGAAAGGGAGTACAGTAAACCTGGCTTCATTTGCTTTGGAGCTACTATATTTCCAGGAATTCTGTCTGCCTGGTGTTACTAGCAGTCAGTGTGCCTGCTGGGCTTGTTTTTGCCCTTAAAGGTGTTGCTTTTTTTTCTGGAGCCTTCTCTTTTACTATTCTGTTTGTTCTGAGACAGCCTCTGTTTATCTGGCTCGTAACCGTGTGCCAGTGCTGTCAATGCATGTCAATATTGCGCCACTAAATATTTAAAAGTGTAAAAGTTTGTGCACAAATGTGTTATTCTAGTCTGTCGGTAATCGAAATAGTTTCTTCTTACCATGTTTAACAAGCAAGCAAGTCTTTGATTTGGAGTCTTTTCTGTGGAGACGACATAAGGATAGGGGGAAGGAGGAGGAGATTAAAAACTCCTCTGCCAAAACCCACTGCACAGCCTCCAAAGTAAAGCTCTTTCTAGGAAACCCAGCTCCTTGAATAGCGCATCGGGGGGGCATTTTAGGTCAAAAGCAAGAAATCTGCAAGCATCTGATCCAGAATACTTGATGAACATGTGCAGGGGAGTCCCAAATAGCTAAATACGCACGCAAATCTACTTTTGTTTGGGGAGAACCAACAATGAGTATAGGAATGCTGGTAGTCTATTTATCCAATTTACTACATTTATCCAAACTTGCAGTGTCCTACCCAATGAGGTCTTATCACAGTGTTGAAACAAGTACTGAAAATGTGTACTCAAGTAAGGTTACATTGTTGATGTAATGATGTACTCAATTACAAGTACTGCTGGCAGATTTCAAAACAATCAGAACAATTGCAGTGTAGTTATGTGTGATTATGGGTAGAGAAAGAGGCAAAGACACCAATGAGACAGCTGTGCATTAGGACAATTAGGACTTGTACAGTACTCAGTTGCATTTTAAATCATAGAAGTTACTATTAGAAGTACATTTACACACAATAAATCTACTCACTTACAGTGTGTATTTGTAATTAGTTACTTTCAACCCCTGGTTATTGGTTACTCTATGGGACAGTTAATCTCACAGGGATACTGAGAGAGTAGAATCCTCCCTCATGTCAGGACGTCACCTGTGGCCCCAATGTTTTAACACAGAGGCTTGTGTGTGATTCAGATGCACACAGTTGGTTCTCACAGTTCTCAGTGGTAAACTCCAGTTCTCCGAAACAAGACTGAATACCTTGACAGACATGCACCTTGCAAACCATGCAAAGCGTGTGCGCCACCCTCAAACTGTAGACTGCATTGCGTAAGACTTGTTACGTAAAATTTCACGTGATGCCATTCCAACAGTTGCAAATGGGACAACTGTGAACTGAAAAATGCAGTGGCTGATTGATTTGAGTATGGTCTGGTGTAAAAAGACTGTTGTTTGACACTAGCTTACATGACTGTGGCCGGTCAGCTACCAAGGCTTCGTTTGAGACATAATATGCTATTATAAACATTGCAATTGTTTTTGTGTGTAAAAAACATCTTTACTGTTCATTTGCAATATAAAGATTCACATTATGTAATATATCAAGGCAATGATAATAATTCTGCATGCAATATAATTAATGACTTTAAATTATTTAAACTAATTACATTTGTTTGATACAGATGTTTATTAATGTCCATTGTCCCATCCATCCATCCATTTTCTTCCGTTTATCCGGGGCCGGGTCGCGGGGGCAGCAGTCTAAGCAGGGACTCCCAAACTTCCCTCACGTCACGTCCTCCAGCTCCTCCGGTGGGACCCCAAGGCGTTCCCAGGCCAGCCGAGAGACATAGTCCCTCCAGCGTGTCCTGGGTCTTCCCCGGGGCCTCCTCCCGGTGGGACATGCCCAGAACACCTCCCTAGGGAGGCGCCCAGGAGGCATCCTGAGCAGATGCCCGAGCCACCTCAGCTGGTTCCTCTCAATGTGTAGGAGCAGCGGCTCTACTCCGAGCTCCTCCCGTGTGACTGAGCTCCTCACCCTATCCCTATGGGTGCGCCCAGCAACTCTGCGGAGGAAACCCATTTCGGCCGCTTGTATCCGTAATCTTGTCCTTTCGGTCATTACCCAGAGCTCATGACCATAGGTGAGGGTAGGAACGTATATTGACCGGTAAATCGAGAGCTTCGCCTTCCTGCTCAGCTCCTTCTTCGCCATAACGGACTGATAGAGTGACCGCATCACTGCAGACGCTGCACCGATCCGCCTGTCAATCTCACGCTCCATCCTTCCCTCACTCGTGAACAAGACCCCGAGATACTTCAACTCCTCCACTTGGGGCAGAGACTCACCACCCACCTGGAGAGGGCAAACCACCTTTTTCCGGTCGAGAACCATGGCCTCGGATTTGGAGGAGCTGATTCTCATCCCAGCCACTTCACACTCGGCTGCAAACTGCCCCAGTGCCTGCTGCAGGTCCTGGCTCGATGAAGCCATCAGGACAACATCATCCGCAAACAGCAGAGATGAAATCCTGTGGTTCCCGAACCAGACCCCCTCCGGCCCCTGGCTGCATCTAGAAATTCTGTCCATAAATATAATGAACAGAACTGGTGACAAAGGGCAGCCCTGGCGGAGTCCAACATGCACCGGGAACAGGTCTGACTTACTGCCGGTAATGCGAACACAGCTCCTGCTCCGGTCATACAGGGACCGGACAGCCCTTAACAAAGGGCCCCGGACCCCATACTCCCAGAGCACCTCCCAAAGGACACCACGAGGGACACGGTCGAATGCCTTCTCCAGATCCACAAAACACATGTGGACTGGTTGGGCAAACTCCCATGAGCCCTCGAGGACCCGATGGAGAGTATAGAGCTGGTCCAGTGTTCCACGACCAGGACGAAAACCACTCTGCTCCTCCTGAATCCGAGGTTCGACTATCGGTCGGATTCTCCTCTCCAATACCCTGGAATAGACCTTGCCGGGAAGAAGTATAAGAAGGGGGGACCCTCCGGTCCCCCTTCTTATACAGAGGGACCACCACCCCGGTCTGCTATTCCACAGGTACTGTCCCCAACCGCCACGCGATGTTGCAGAGACGTGTCAGCCAAGACAGTCCCATCCAGAGACTTGAAGTACTCGGGACGGATCTCGTCCCCCCCCCGGAGCCACCGAGGAGCTTGCTAACCACCTCGGTGACTTCAGCCAGGGTGATGGACGAGTCCGCCTCCGGGTCCCCAGTCTCTGCTTCCTCCTCGGAAGACATGACGGGGGGATTGAGGAGATCCTCAAAGTATTCCTTCCACTGCCCAACAACATCCCCAGTCGAAGTCAGCAGCTCTCCACCTGCACTGTAAACACTGTTGGTGAAGCACTGCTTCCCCCTCCTGAGGCGTCTGACGGTTTGCCAGAATTTCTTTGAGGCCGTCCAATAGTCCTCCTCCATGGCCTCCCCGAACTCCTCCCAACCCCGAGTTTTTGCATCTGCAACCGCACGAGCCGCAGCACGCTTGACCCGTCTGTACTCATCGGCTGCCTCAGGAGTCCCACGAGCCAACAAGGCTCGATATGACTCCTTCTTTAGCTTGACGGCATCCCTTACTTCCGGTGTCCACCACCGGGTTCGGGGATTGCCGCCGCGACAAGCACCACAGACCTTACGACCACAGCTATGAGCGGCCGCATCGACAATAGAGGTGGAGATCATGGCCCACTCGGAGTCCATGTCTCCAACCTCCCCCGGGATCAGGGAGAAGTTCTCCCGGAGGTGTGAGTTGAAAACCCCTCTGACAGAAGTCCCTGCCAGGCGTTCCCAACAGACCCTTACAATACGCTTGGGTCTGCCGGGTCTGTCCGGCTTCCTCCTCCGCCAGCGGATCCAACTCACCACCAGGTGGTGATCGGTTGACAGCTCAGCCCCCAAGTTTCCAAGACACGCGGTCGGAGATCAGATGACATGACAACAAAGTCGATCATCGACCTCCGACCTAGAGTGTCCTGGTGCCACGTGCACCGATGGACACCCTTGTGCTCGAACATGGTGTTCGTTATGGACAAACTGTGACTAGCACAGAAGTCCAATAACACCACTCGGGTTCAGATCAGGGAGGCCGTTCTTCCCAATCACACCCCTCCAGGTGTCAATGTCGTTACCCACATGGGCGTTGAAGTTCCCCAGGAGAACAACGGAGTCCCCAGTCGGTGCACTGTCTAGTACTCCTCCCAGGGACTCCAAGAAGGCCGGGTACTCTGCACTGCTGTTTGGCCCGTAGGCCGACACAACAGTGAGAGACCTGTCCCCGACCCGAAGGCGCAGGGACGCGACCCTCTCGCTCACCAGAGTGAACCCCAACACGAAGCGGCTGAGCTGTGGGGCAATGAGCAAGCCCACACCAGCTCGCCGCCTCTCCCCGCGGGTAACGCCAGAGAAATGGAGAGTCCAGCCCCTCTCAAGAAGTTGGGTTCCAGAGCCCAAACTGTGCATGGAGGCGAGGCCGACTATATCTAGCCGGTAACGCTCAACCTCCCGCACAAGCTCAGGCTCCTTCCCCCCAACGAGGTGACATTCCATGTCCCCAGAGCCAGTCTCCATGTCCAGAGATCTGGTCGTCGAGGCCCCTGCCTTCGACTGCTGCCCAGATCTTCATGCACCGGCCCCAAAATAAATAAATAATCATGCAATTTTATCTGTCCTGAGAAGGGGAAAAAGTCCTGACATGTGAAATGGGTCCTGTCATTGGTCAGACTTGAGGTGATGCGACATCCCAGCATCCACGTGAACCAGTCAAGCTGGAGAAGCAGACCGGTGGCTCACCTCTGTGCTGTGAGAGGGGCTCTGTCTGTACCCCCTTGGCTGGGCCTCAGGGGGTGATAAGGGCTCAAGGGGCAAACTGTGCAGGTATTTACAATAGTTTAAGCCTGAGGTCAGTTATGCAATGAGATAATCCAGTGAAAAGATCTGCATTTTTGTTGATTCTGCAGCCAGATGTTTCCTGAAAAGTAAAGTCACAAGTTTACAGCTCATCATGTTTGGTGTGAAATCCAATGGAAATTTATATTAACAGTATTTGCATTTCCTCTGTGTTCAGGTAACTGGGGAGGGATTTGTTCACAGTACATGCAGCTGAGAAATGGGCAGTACTCGAGTCTAAACACAGGTCTGGTCACCATCCAGAACTACGGACAGCATGTGCCACTTCGACAGGTGCAGCTCACCCTCGCCCATGAGCTCGGACACAGTTTGGGAGCGCCGGTCAGTGGCATCTTTGTAATTTAGTCCACATATTTACTTTACACATATTTAATATGTGAAAAACTGTCTATATGACTTTACTCTAAACTGATTCATCAAGGATTCTCTGAATAGTTTGAATTTGTGTATTTGCATATTTGCATGTTGACATCATATCAGAGCACTTTTTGCGTCAGTGATTGATTCACTTCAGTTCCCACTGTAGACCTTGTTCTATATTGATTGGTCTGTTTTAAAGGAAGTCCCTGTCTGTACTTATTATGTAATCTGAAAAATGTGTCATTCACTGTGTACTTTCCCACCTTCTATTCAGGGGTTTTAGCTTCCTGTTATAAGACTTTTTAAGGGCTTTGGGTCATTCAATAGCTATAATAATTCATTATTCGGAAACCCATGGATAGTCAGTAATAAGAAACCATAGCAAACATGCCATCTATTTTATATAACGGTCCACAGCGCTCTCCACGCCACAGCTGCTGCCACCCTCTTGTTTATTTTGGTTGCATAGTGCCTTCTGTCTCTCACGTTATACCCAAGTACGCAAGTGGACTGTGTGCATCAAATGTCATTGTGCTTTTAAAGCAGTATTAACAATACTGTATTGTTTACAGCATTGACAATACAAATTGATATTTTTTTTAAAAGATGTATGCTTACTTGATTTTATCCCCTAGCATGATGAGGGCTCTAACTGTGGTAACCTGGGTTCATCGGGAGGGAAAGGCCGATTCTTGATGTTCCCTCATGCCTCCGACGAGGTCAGAGAGAACAATGATAAGTTCTCACCCTGCAGCATCAAACGCATCAGTAAAGTCCTGAATCTGAAGAAAGACAACTGCTTTGTGGGTGAGAGCCACTGTCTCTTTTTTAATTTAAAAGTTTCTTTGAGATTTCCACTGACATAAAATGTATTTGATGACATGTCCACTCCTTTTGGCTAGTCAGTGATCAGCCCATCTGTGGGAATCTACTGGTAGAGGAGGGCGAGGAGTGCGACGTAGGACACAATGACACAGACCCCTGCTGCTACAGTGCAAAAGAGCGTCTTGGACTCCAGTGCCGCTTGAAGCCTGATAAACTCTGCAGGTCTTTATTAAGAGATCACTGTACAGACTTGTTATGATGACTATTCACATTGTGGTGTCAGATATTAAAAGTATGTTTTATGTGGTTCTTAATTACTTCCCAGCAATTATCAGAATGTGCCAATGATCGTTGTTGTTTTCCCATATCGTCTTGGTTTCTCCCATAGTCCTAGCCAAGGCCTGTGCTGCAGGTCGGACTGTAGTTTTAAGCTGTCGGGTCATGTTTGTGATGAGGAGACAGACTGTCAGAAGGAGACTGTGTGTTCAGGACTGTCTGCTCACTGCCCTGAGCCTAGCCCCAAAGAAAACCTCACCATCTGTAGCCAGGGCACCCGCGTCTGCCTCAATGGGGTGAGTCCACCACACCTCTGACTGCAGGGCCAAAACCCCACGCTGCCAAATCATATCAAAGCCAAATGTAACTAACGTGGCATTATTGATACAGCTATTAAGTGCATCACTAGTAGCCTTGAATAATTTATTCTTTTTAAATTTACTTGCATTTATAGGTATTTATATTAAATTTATTTCTGTGTTGATTATATTAAAAAACATTTTTAATAAAAGCATTTAATTTGGAAAAATTATATTAATCTATAACTATCAATCCATAAGCCATCAATGCTTTAATGATATTTTCTTTTACAAGTGTTGCAAATACACAAGTGCACTTGATGAAACTGATATTTCTCAAGATACTGCTTTTATTATTGTCTTTATTATTGTTTTTTAAAAAGGACAATGGTATTTTCATCTGCTCACCTGGGTACAGGATCCTCTTTCAAAACAGTTGCAGTACAAACAAACCGTAAACATTTGACCACATCTATTTTATAAAATGCCATATGTCCTTTTCAAGAATTTGTCCTCAAATTCATCCTTACCAAACTTTCTTTAGTGTAATGTTACTGTTGAGGATGCCAGAGTGGGAACAGGCTCCAGCTGTTTTAGCTCTAAACATATCGGCCTCCCGAGAAGAAGTGTGTGCAAACTTTTAATGACAAACTTATGAGTAGACATGTGAGCAATAGGACACAAACATCTGTCCATAAATGGAGGTACACTTTTATTTCCACTTTAATTTATTTTTTGAATTGGTGTGAAGGCATTTATCTTTCCTAGAATCAAATGAGAAAACAGGAAGATGTTTTTTGGATGTTTTCCAAGTCATCAGCCAAAAGCTGCAAACCACATTAGGTCCATAAGTTATAAAAGATGTGCTGTAATTATATTTACATGTATTATTTATAATTATTGTTTTTTTTTGTTTTCAACTACACCAAATTCTTTTTTATATCAATATAAAATAGACGTATTTATAGCAAGGGTTTCTTTTCCAGGTGTGTACAGAGTCGGTGTGCATTCGGCACCAGCTGCAACAGTGCGACTGTCCCGGAGACTCTATGAAGGAGAAATGCCACATGTGCTGCCAGCAGCCTGGTAACAGCACATGCATGTGTCCCACCAGGGAATGTGTTTACACTCTGAAACATGATATCTCTGTCCAAAACAGCTGAGTCCACTGACGCATCAGAGTTTTCCATTACACAACAAGACACCGTGTGACCTGGGCTTTGTTGACCAATCTGAATGACACATAGAAACATAAATGTTCTTATTATTATGTGTCTATAGTGTCCTGATCAAACAAAATATACTGTACACCTGCACCCTGTCTGTGCAGTGAATAGATATCGATATTGGCTGCTGCATAACTTATCAGGCTCTATTCATTTTGAGAACTTTTGGCCATTTAAAAGATAGAGCAATTGAATTTATAGTTAATTGCTATGGCAATTCATCACTCTTAAGCCTGTGGCGAACTATTGTTTACATAATGCGAAGAATTAGTAAATCAAAACTGTTTATTTTTATTCTCTTAATTCTTGTCTTATTGCATACCTGTGTGTGCAGGTCAGCCAGAGACATGTGCCAGCACCACCTCTTCAGTGTTGTCCCGTCATTTTCAGAGGAAAGTGCTGCCTCTTGTGGGCGGTGCGCCATGCTCAGGGAATCAGGGCTACTGCGACAAGTTCCATGTGTGTCAATTACTAGATGCAGACGGGCCCATCGCCAGACTCAAAAACTCCTTTCTGCACCTGGATGACTTTGACGATTTAGGGGAGTGGATGAAGGTGACAGAAATAAAAATATATACAAGCAGACAAGAAACATATTTGAAAGAAAAGCATTTTTCTTGAACCGGACATATTGTGTATATACAATCAACTTTTATGAAGTTTTAACTATAACAGTGTTTCCTTGTAATAAGCCTGCCTCCTACTTACTTGTACTTAAAGGTAGAGCAGTAGTAGTTCTTGTAGTTAGGTGCACAAGTCCTGAACAGGAGCTTTGCAGGCGCATTCTTCTGAGAGCATGGAGAATCAGGAATGCTCTTTGAGCTGACAGCACCTCCAGGATTATCTGCTCATTTTACGGGAAACACTTTAAGAAAAGCCATAATTACACTCCACTTACTTTCAATGGATAGCAAAATTAGTTATATACTTAGATCTCGGGGCAAAAAGTGCTGCTTGATTTGTCAATAACCTATATCTAAAATGATAGATACTCTTTTGACTAATAACTGTTTAATTGTTTGATTTGAGCAGTTTCTGTTTGTTAGATCATCATTTATTTTGTGAAGCCCTATGAAGCGACTGCTAGGGCTGCACAACTTATAAATGTGATTCATTCAAAAAGTAGGTTTCTGTTAAGAGTACTCATTAACAATTGAGAGAAACCTGCAATATGAACTAATAAACGAATACAACATTTCAGAACATGTCTGTAGAGGTCTAAAAACTACAACAAGCTTTTTCTATAAAAAGACTGGATACTCTGTTCTGTGCAGAGGACTTACTATTATCTAAACAATTTGTGACTTGAATTGCACCAACTCATTTTGCCATTCCAATTAACTGTGTAGCCCTAGCGATTGTTGTTGTGATTTTGAACAATACAAAAGTCAAGTAAATGTAATGAATTATTTACATTATGTGTCTTTCAGGTTTATTGGTGGGCCATCTTGCTGACTGTGGCGGTTGTATCTGCTGTGATGGGATGCATTGTTTGTCTATGCAGCAGAACTCTGGACACTAGTATTTTGAGATGACCACTTTACCCTGGCCAAACAAAGTCACAGGGCCAGGAGCAGCATCACTCTGATTGGTGGATGTTTTGACACTCACAGTTCACCTTTCTTCAATCTTGTCACCTGATGTGTTTGACGTCAGTTGACATTTCAGTGAATGGAGGGGGCCCCATGTGTTGTGGAAAATGTTGCTGTCATCTGTGGGCCATTTGGGTCGCGAAACACTGGGAATAAGAGTGGACCACCTGTTGCAAAACTGTTCAGAGGTTGCTGCTTGTAATGAGCCGCTGGGACCACAATTTTTAAATACAAACCCCAGCAAAGATTACTGTAACAGTTTATAATAACTACTGGTATACTATTTACAGCCTCAATAAAGCACTAATCCTTCCATTAAGTATTTGCAAAGCTTGAATAATCCTTTATAAAGTACATTTTCAATATGAATACAGTTCCTCTTCATGTGTAACTATGGCTAATAAAAGTGTAGTTATTATAATGTCCTACCAAGATAAGTCTACTTGGTTCTACTATAGTTTGACTGAATTGTTTTATTAATAAAACTAATAACGACTACCTTTGTGGTTCCTGATTTAGTCTGTCTTTTGGGTCACCTTGACACAAATCAGTGTTGTCAAAAAGACAAGGATATAAAGAAATTACAAAGTTTTAGTTTGGGTGATTTCATGTTTCTTGCACATTTTTATCAAAAACAAATAAGGAAAGGTTTGAAATGAAATACTGATAAAATATTGAGAAAACAGACACAGCCTTGAGTTGTGAAGTCTAAATGATAAAAAAAAGGGTACATTTTATGATGTGTAAGACTGATGATGAACAAACAACACAACATATTAAGTCCCATGTTATAAATGTATTTGGCGATTATTTACACATTTACATAAAGGCATTTGATACTGATACTATACACATGTTGCATAGAGCTGAATAATTAAGTCTAGATATACATATGAATGTATTCAGCAACATGTTCCTGTGTTCAGTGCAAATGTTTAAGGTCACAATAAAGCAGTAGTTACTCCTGAAGGTTATAACAGTCCCCTGGGTTCCCACAGTTTTGAGGTAACTTGAATAACTTTTGTACAATAAAAAGTATCAAGCAGCAACATAAATGTATTCTGTAGACTACGTCTGATGTAAGGCACACTGAATAAAGCCCTTGGTCATAAACGCTGATGCTAAGAGCCACAGTGGTGAATGCTTTGAAACGCTGAACTTAAACAAAGAGTAACCTGTACCATGTACAAAATCCTTAAAGACTGTTTCAACTCCTCTTGGAGAAGTGGCAGCAGTCTGCACAACTTCCATAACAGTTGTTTTAATAAATACATCCCTATTTACAAACAGGATTTACGTACCTCCTGAACACACTACACTGTACATTATATATTCTTGTAAAAAAAAAACAGTACTTACATGTAAGCTTATTTTAGAAAAATTAACAGTGCTTTATATATATATATATATATATATATATATATATATATATATATATATACATATATACATATATATACATACACACACACATATGAAAGAAAAGATAAACTATAAAATTGTACAACATTTACAAGGCTGTTTTAAATATGTATTACTATCTAATAGTATATAAATATTTACATAAAGGTGTATAAATTATAAGTGCTAACAGAATGAAGATCTGAGATCATCTTGAGGATGTGAGACTATCCAGACGAACTCTATAGACAGAAGTAACATCAGTTTTATTCAAAGGGCTCCCTCGTACGACTGATAAAAGTATTGATTTTACGTCACCTCTTTGGTGCCTTCCTCCAGGCATCTTTACACTTCACAAATGTCAGTTCTTGGTTTAAGTTGTGCGCTTCCGGGTCTTTCAGACAGAAGACCACCCTGGGAGACATAAAAACAAAAAACAATTGATTAAGACGTGCAGTCAGGGCACCAGTAAAGTTCTTCCTGTAGCACAAACAGCTTACTTTTGTTGTGTCTCTCCTGCCCTGATGCGTATCCGATGGACGTCTATGCTGTTACTCTCGTTCTCACCGGACCACCATGATGAGACCATCTTCAGCATGTCCGAGGCCGACCAGCCGTTTGTCTCCTCCCATTTAAACTTCAACATCAGCAGATCACCAATGTCTTTCTCAGTCACCAGCAGAAAAGAGTGGGTCCTATTCGTGGCTATTTTCTCCTTTCTGCCAATTAGAAAGAACAATAAATAGTATTATATTATATTATATTTTAATACCATTTTATTAAGTGAAATAGGTAATTACTGAACTCACAGTTTGAGCTCAAGGTTTTCGGCCTCTCCTTTGGTTCCATAAAGTGAGACAGTGAGAGAGGACTCCATCTCAGAATGGTTCACTTTACTAGAAAAATGAACCTTCAGCTGATAGTGATACACTGAAAAGTCACAAAACAAATACACATTATAGTTTATTATAAAATCTTAAAGACCATGTGAGTTTTATGTTCTATTGACTAACCTCTAAAAGGCATGGAGGATCTGGTCATTGTGTACATTTGCACGTTCCTTGGTTTGCGGACCACTCTGGTATCGTAGCCCACCGCGTTACAACGACTTTTGCGACAGTTGAGGCACATGCCTCGGTTAAACACTTCATTACTGCTGCATCTATAGGCCCTGGCTGCTTCCTTCTCATTGAGCAGAGAGTCAATGAACAGGTGAATGGAGCGCTCATGTTCACACTTCACTGCATCACTTATAGCTGAAACGAATACATTGATTTTATTTATGGTTCTGCAGTGATAATGAAGGTTTAAATGTTGAAGAGCCACTAACCAAACAAGCCAAAGTTAGCGATTTTCTCCAGGGCCCCTCTGAGGTTGCAGCCCGGTTGGAAGCTGCCTCCGTTGGGGTAGATGTCGACGTGTCCCACAGGCTGCTGGATGCCGATGCTGAGCCCCAGAGATCCTCGAGTGAACGTGTGCAAGACATCCACAAAGTGAGCATCATCTGGAGACAGGCGTCTATGCGCGTGCTCGCCCTCAAAGTCTGGGCCAGCCGGGTCCAGACCTGAGCACAAACACATGTGAGACCACAACCAGTGCACCTCATCCCACTATTCATTTAATACACTTCTTACCAGTAATACGCCCAACTTTATTGTTTGCATGACTTCCTGCAAACCCTGCCACATGAGCTCCAAGACTGTAACCAATGAGGTGCAGGTTGTCAAGAGGCATGTTGGAGGCTTCCTACAATTATTAATAAAAAAAACACACAACAGTACAACTAACTTAAACTCTAATTTGTGGTATTTTTTATTTGTTTGTATACAGATGTCTGCTGACCTCAATCCAGTCGATGAAGTGGGCGACCTCCTGCCCCACGGCTTTGGTGTTCTGAGCAGCCACCACATAGTGGTTCTGGGCTGAGTTGAGCCAGTCCACCACAATGACGTTTGCCGTCTGCTCTCGCTCATAAAGGGCTGTCACCAGTTTAGCCACCCAGCTTTCAAACATGCCGCTCAGCTGATGAAAATAAAGAAAACAGCAAGAATTATTATTTGAGGCATTAACAGAAGTTTATTTTTGGATAAATAATTATTCTATTATTTGACTAAACAACAGCTTTCACTGAGGGTTGGCCATAGCAGGATTGTGCTTGTCAGCTATGTATCTTGTTAAAACAATATGGAATGAGCTTTTGGCCAAATGCGTCTCTGGCAAGAGTAAAATGATAAAGAGCAAACAAAGAGCTTGCGGCAGTAATGGGAGGCGGGTTTGGACTGGCTTGTGTGTGCTTACCGTCCAGCCGTGAATGACTAAGAATGTTTTGGTGGAGCTGTTGAAGGCGCAGGCCGAGAGCGACTCTGCTTTTCCAGGGCTGATGAAGCACAGGTCATCATCAGGATGGGACGGTTTACGCAAAGAAAACCTGACCAGACTTCCATTGGGATCTTCTCTGTGCTCGAACAAATCCTTGACGGGGTCCAGAAAATTACCTGTTCCACAAAGTGCAAAGTTAAAGACTGAAAACAATGTACAAATTTGACTGTAGCCGATGTTTTGTTTGATGTTTTGAGGGAGGTCTGAGGCGCCTGACTAGCTCACTGAGTGACTGCTTCCAATAAGATGTGGCCCCTGGAGGCCCCTCAGTAAATAGGCTTCCACCTTAGACAAGATCAGTGCTCAGGGGTTATGGGGGTTCACTTGGTCAGACTAAGCTCCATAGAAACCACCAACAGTTTTGCTGGCTTTGTTCTTGCCACCTCACCGACAATAATCTGCACAACTTCAGTGCAGCCTGAGTCAGCTGACTCCACTCAGAGAGAGCGGCAGTGGGGGTGGGGTTCATAAAGTTTGCAGAGCAATGGAACACTTTACTTTTAAAATAATAGCTTTATTCTTTAAGAGTAATTTATGAATTTATGCAGGCCACCCTATTTAGAAACACTTACTCTCTGCTGCACTTAAAGGTTGAGCAGTTTCACGTCATGGTGACTTAATTGACATTGGAGAAGGTTACTTGCAGAACTTTATTTAAACCGCAGCGTGCAGTGATGTGGACGTAAAGTAGAGCGACAAGGACCGCCGGTATAAAAAGCGCCGGTGCTCCAAACATTTTCACCATGTACAGTGCACATTCATACAACTCTTATTTTGGCAAATGCTCGTCTATAGACATCCTCAACGTTCTAACTCTTTGTCTTAATCTTCAGTTCGGTGATATCTCGAAAAGCTGAAATGGCAACTTACCAAAAATAGAGTCTGCGAGCTCCTCTTCCAGAGACGTCACATAGCGCACAGCTGCGATCAAGACCAAAAAGTAAAGAAAGCGAACCCTCCACGTTTTCATCTCTTTTATAGGAGAATCCTTTCAATAAACGTCTTTTTACGTTTCCAAATGGGTCACGTGGTCACAGTAGAGTAAACTTGCACTCGTGCGTAATTCAGTGCGTCCTGTCCCGGTACAGAGCTGATTTCTGAAGCACCTTGAACTGGCCGCGTCTTAAATAGCACCTCTCACGAGCCATTGGCTGCTCGGCTGACCCCCGGGCGGGGAGAGATAAACTGTGGGTAAAGGAAAAGATTATACCACGTTACGGGCATGGTCAACAACACCACAACTTATCGCATAGACCAAATAAAACTGAAGATTTTGTAGACTAATATGCATGGGGATATGTACTAGGCATAGGCTTTGGTGGTTAATAATATTATTTTTCTATCATTATTATTATTTTAGCTGTGGGTCATGTGTCCTCAATAAAGATAGAAAAAACATTATTATTAGTAGCAGTTAGTGGACAAGTTATACAGGCCTATGGTTGCCATATTGTGAATAAGAGCAATAGTTGCAAATTCATGTTCCTTTGCGTAATCCCGTTCTTTGTACGTGGCCAGATCTGTTTACCATAAATTAATACTGACAATATCTGTAACGAACAGGAGGTCTAAGCGGGAACTCTTGTTTTGTGTAAAGCCAGGTGACATGACTCAGAATACAAGCAGGTAACAACTCTAGGGGTCGGATTCTCCTCCTATGTTGCTGGGATATCAAAGATTGTCCTCGACACAAAAAGGAATTATTGACAGATGCTGTAAAATTAAACAAATTTTATTTCTGAAGCTTCTAGGTGACTGATACTTGACTAGAATTGAAACAGATCAGAGTAAATGGACAGAAAATGTGACAAAGAAACATTGCACTGCACTGTGTCTACTCTAAAGATATGTTCTCTTATTTATTTAAAGAGGCACCATGTCACTTTTTTGGTGGAGGGGCAGGACAAAACAGATCTTCGGAGAGGAGACACCACTCCCTGAAAGTGAAATGAAAATGCATTTTCAAATGTTTGTTTTTAACTTAAATGCTTATATTCCATGCAGGAGGTGCCAAGACAAAGTGAGTAGGAAGCAGACTGCTGTTACAAATTATGAATGTGCAACAACACCCTGAACAGCAGTCAGTGTAGATTTTGATTTAACCAAGAATAGCAAAAGCACAAACTACCTAGACTTACACATTCAAGTAAATGTATCAAACTTGACTCTAATTGAACTTATAGAAAGAAGGTTCAAACTCTTTGCACTTAACTTATGCATTTGTGATTATCAAAACACAACGCTGCATCCTTTGGTTTCTTCTTTCACACAGACCCAAACTCCAACAGCAGCTCCCTCAGCAGAACATCTGGGGGAGGCTTTCCAAGAAATATGACACATTTTCCTCAAACACCAGTGTCTGGGTGTTTGGTGCTTTTCACGACCTCCACCACTTTTCACTGCTGAACAAGACTGAGGCCCCTGGAGTGAGTAAACAATATGACTCATTCTCTACTGTGAAACATGTCTTTTTATAAGCAACATTTTATAACAAATACATTTTTCTGAACTTTTTAACCATGCTATAACTGTGTTCCCTCATAAATTGCATAATTAGAGCTTGATGCAGTAATCCTATATGAGTCTGGGCAGAAAATTACTGTTTTCCCTTGTAACTTAACACAACAATACTTACCTGCAGTTATTTAACTCCAAACTTGTGAGCATGTGAAAGAGGTTGCATCTTCACAGATCTCTGGCCTGTATTTGGACTGGTGGTTCAAACTACTGTTTCCATGGAGATGGCTAAATGTAACATATAATATTCATGGAAAAGTAAAAACATCTCCATGAAGACAAACAATTGGTGAACCCTCAACCCAAAACCTTACATAATGCACCTTTTATTACAAATATAAATAAGGTATAATCAGCGCCAAAAACGTTTCTTACACTGCACCTTATTTGAGTTGTTCTTGCTCCCATCCCAAGGCAGAATGAGGAGGTGCCTCTGAAGAGCAGTGACAACGTAATCACCTCAGTTCGGAGATTTATTTCTCAACAGTGTTTCGGAGAATACCATGTGTTTTACATATTCAGATCCAAATAAATAAGAACACAACATTGTTTTAAAAATGTTTTACACGACATAAACAAGTGAAAGATGACCAAGCGAAGATCACATTTTGACCCCATCACAGTCTGTGTACAGTCTTTTATTAGTTTTTTCCTGATTTGGGAGCTGTTTTAGAATGTTAATGTACATGTTCACAGACTTAAGAGCTAGGCCATTTTAGACTTATTATGTAATTTGTTTTCCATCATTAGTAGGATACAAACATGGTCTAATACTGTTCACATGATACAGATGAAATGCAGAGTGTAAACAGGACTAAACGCATAGCTCGGATGTTCAGATGTCTGTGGTGTGGTACTAAATGGTAAACGTCACATGTTATTATGTTTTATAGCTCTTTTACTCCAGACAAAAGCTGACTGAGACAGTGCTGTGGCAGAAAAGACCACAGGCAAATAAAATTATATTATGAAAACCTAAGAAATGTAAGTTAGATTCAAGCTGTGAATTAGGGCCCATATACACCACTTTTAGCACTGTTTATTGACCTCGACACATACATGAACTTTTCAAAAGCCTTCAAAGATAGTTTTCATGCTTGTTAGCTCTTTTCCATAGAATACATGTTTTGTAGTAACATTTATGAGTGGTGTTTTGCTGACAGTAACTTGAGTAGTCATTAGGATTCTAGATAATTTGTTTATTAATCCATCTTGGACCCTCTATTTGTACAGTGCATTTCATTTTTGACGAATGAATGCGTAGCTGACATTGTGACCAATGTGATCACGCTTTCTTACGTTTTGTGCATAAAACACAAGATGCTTCATTTAGAAAACAAAAACATTTAACAGTATAAAATATATTACAGCTTAATATACAAATATTTGTTCTGTACATTTAATAAATACAAAAGGATGTTTCTGGAGATGCATTATGGCTTAAGGCAGGCCAGTCCATTACATATTACACAGACAGTTTATTGGAAGAAAAATTTTTACCTTTAAAAGAGCATGCATTATCAATGACAGAAATAGTTACACATTTTGACCAATTTGAAAGTCACGATTGGAACCGATTAAAAGTAACTAAAGGTACAAAACATAAGTGTACATCTCTACACCTCAAATGTAATCTATTAAATGGTGTCAGGGGCAGAAGAGCCGTCTAAAGTGACCAGTGACACAAACCCAACACATAATTAATCAGATCACAGTTTAACATTAAAAAATATATAATACTGATTTCACAAGTCTATTTACAAAGAACCATCACAAATCTCTCATCAGTAGATTGTTAATACTTCTTTGGTCCCTGTTGATTGTTGGCAATTAGTGGTCAGAAGACATAGAACAAAAAAATCTAAATCATATTCAACAAAAGATGTGCCAAAATCATGCCTGTCACTCCAAATTATTTATACCCAAAATAATTAAAAGTTCACATAGGCAGCAGAAACATACAAAAAAAGACTAGAAAAGCATGAAAACATTACAAATATATGTGTCAAAAGCTATAAAAGAATATAATTCGTTAGAAGCACATCCTCGCTAAAGATAATGTCAACTATCTCCAGCAGCAGTGTTTTTACTGTTATCGATGGCAATGGGTGAGGTTGTGTTGGTTTAATTGTATGGCAGAAAGGCAAAAATGTGAGTCTCAAAACAGTTGATTTCCACACAGGATCCCACAGCAGTTCAGTCCATCTTTGGTCACATTTGAAAAGGTGGGGGGTGTATCGACCAGTGCAAATTTATGCCTCTTTTTTCCCCCCAAACTGGCTGCCATGTTTTTTCAGTTTGTGCAAGCTATAAGAAAAGAAAGGGTCATTTTTACTTGAAATTACCCTAACACATTCCAAAAAATGTTTCATCTGTTGTACTTACAGTTTCTCATTGTGGTTTTCTTCTTTTGACTTAACAAACACTGCATTTTCTCCTCCCCGAACCAGGTATGCAAACTCACCGTCCTTTGAGCTGAAAATCACTCTGACAAGAAAAAATATAAAAAATATAAATGGTTTTCATGCTAGCAGTGGTTCCTTATACAATGCTCTTTTTAGTACTGATACTTGTTCAAAGGAGTATCTAGTTGCAATGGTAGTTTTAGTATTGATTAGTATCTAGGTATCAACTTTTTGTCAACCCTTTTGAGTCTCACAAATGGTGCACACTGGTTCTTACTTTGACTGCCTTTCTCCGGACTTGACCCGTAGTTTGCGGATGTGGAACTTGCTGCTGCCCCACCAGTCCCAGCTGAGGATGCTGTCCTTCTCCCAGCGCAGTTTGACAATCATCAGGTCTCCGATGTCTGCGTCAATTGTGATGAGGAAGGACTGGGTGGTGTTTTCATTTAGGACCGGCCTGAAAGGTGGTCAGAAGAACAGGGTCATAAAGGTTAGCCGTTAAAGGTGGGCTATGTAACTTTTCTGGTGTGGAGTGTATCTGTATCCGCTATCCCCGCTTGTCTCCATGTAGATGTTCTATCTTATATTATAGTTTAATGCCATACCATCGGCATTCAATTTATTCACTTGGTGGAATTTTTATTGTTAAAAGAATAATATCATGCATACTTCTCCATAGATGTAACTTGGACATAAGTTTAATGCCATATTGCGGAATATTCCAGGCAAACCAATAAGAAATCCATGGACGCCTTTCACCAGAAAAGTTACATAGTGCAACTTTAACACTCTGCAGCATGTGAATATGGGGTTTGGTGAATATGGGCTTTGCATGACAAATATGGTGCACTTACAGGACAAAGGGGATGTCTTCTTTCTCTCCCTGGGTGCCATACAGTGAAATCTTCAGAGGTTGTTCTGTGAAGCTAAGTTTGTCTTTGCTGAAGAAGTGAACTTTCACCTGGTAGTGAAAGACTGTCAGAGGGAGAAAGGAAGAATATGGTCAGTCCTTTTGAACAGCTGCGCTTGGTGCCTGTCGAGCTGTCTGCACGCTCACATGTTTTCTACCACTCAACTATACCTACTTCAATCTGGAGAAATCCTTATGTAACTGACATTCTTCTTCATGTGACCTCTTAGTCTTTTATATTAAACTTAGGATCTTATATTATTATGAATCTTGAATTGTCTTCCAACTTGGACCTTTGCCATTTTGTGCATATAGACTTTTTCCACTGCTAATGTATGACATGCAGCAGTATCACATTACATAAGCACAACTTGAGACTCAAAATACTCCTGACCTCTACAGTAGTGTACCACTCACTCAGTGTCTGGACAATGTTAAGAATGATCATATTTATTACATATTTAAGATGATTCCAACTACAGCCTATCTGACTTACTTCTAACAGATTCTGTGTACTAAAATCTGCCACTTGTTTTCTTGTCGGTGTCTTTTCACATACCTTTGTAGGGCATCATGTCTCTGGTCATCAGATACATCTTTGCACTTCGTGTTGAGCGGACTTTATTGATGTTGTAGCCCAGATTGTTGCAGCGGTTCTTCCTGCAGCTCAGGCACAGGCCTTTGTTGAAGGTATCTTTGGAGCTACAGCGGAAAGCCATGCTCTGCTGATTGGCGTTAACTAGTGAGTCAATGAAGAGGTGGATGGAGCGTTCGTGGGAACATTTGACAAGTTGGTCCATGTCTGCAGATGGAACATTGCACATTAAGATATTAATTACACTGAAATAATAAATTGAAAGTGTATGTCTAAAAGTAAATAATATTTCAAATTATGTATAAATTGCTGACAAGGCAGGTTAGCCTTTGATGTGTTGAGGCTGAATTCTTTGTAGTAATTGAGCATATTATTGTAGAAAACAAAACAAACAGGCTTGATCCCCAAATAAAATAAGATAAGAAATTATATCGGCTGTATGACGTACTCTGTAATCCCCTGAGCCCCTCTGATGCGATTCCCAGCAGGGTGTTCTGGATGTCACATCCCGGCTGGAAGGTGCCTCCATTTGGGTAAATGTCAATATGTCCGAGGGGTCTCTGGATGCCGATGCTACGTCCTGGAGAGCCCCTGGTGTTTGTGTGAAGCACATCCACAAATTGGGCATCGTCTCGGGACAGTGTGCTCTGGTCATCTGCATGCTCAAATGTAGGACCCGCCGGATCTAAACCTGAGAACAAAAGGCAGTGTGACGGCGGCCTAACAGCTCCTAATTGTTTCACTTCTCAGTTCTTTTCAATAAGCAACAAATTAAGCTTTATTTAAAAATGCCTAATGGACTGAGATCCCTAGATCATATTAAACATACCATTATTCTAAGCAGGTCACGGGGAGATTTCAAAGTGGGATAAACAGGCACTCTACGCTCACAAGTACAATTCAGTCCTGGAATGTAGCCACACTACTAGCCTTTGTTCCATTGATGTGCCGCCACTGCCAGTGTTTTAGGAAAGACAGGGGTTCGTATTTACAGCACACAAGGGCTCATTTAGTCGACAGTGAATATAAATATTTAGATTTCCAAATTTAGGAGTTGAAGCATAAAAAGGCCAAAAACTTCTAATTATTAATTGGTTGATTGGCTCTTACCTGTGATCCTGCTGATTTTATTATCGGAGAGGGCCCCGGCGATTCCAGCCACATGTGCTCCCAGACTGTAACCCAGCAAATAAATCTTGTCCCAGGGCAACTGCAGCTCATTCTGCACACACAAGAGGGGGGTCAAATAAACACATGTCTTTACATTAGTGCATACTCTCCTTTTAATTTTTGGCAGGTCTTTGACAGGCTTTGCTGTACTGATTGTAGGTATTAAAAGGAGTTGCTGCAAGGTGTTACTATGAGGTCCAAAGATAGTTGCACATACAAACTCCAAACAAATGTGAGAGAGTACTTGTGGTAATGGACTTTTGCCATGAGTCATTGAAAAAATAGCTGTGTTACATTAAATACTCTGCCTTGTAATGAGTGTCTGCTGCAACCCACAAATACAGCCATAAAAATAATATATAGGCTGTTTAAAAGAGAAAAACACTTGCAGCAGTAAATTATATTAAACGTCTATTGCATCATCAGGTACGCATTTGTCACAGTTGTGAGCCTGGCTTACAGAACCAGAGCGTGTGAAGAGCTGTTCACTGTTAAAAGCAGTTGCAGGAAAATAGGATAACATGCAGATGTGAGCCAGCTGGACACGCTTGGATAAAGTTCAAGTAAAAGTCTTACTTGTAGCCAGGTGACAAATTTGGCCACATCACGTCCAACTAGTTTGGTGTAGGCTGCAGAGGTGGGGTAGTGCTGGTTGGCACGGTTCAGCCAGTCCACTACAATCACATTGGCACTAGGCTCGCGCTCATACAGGGCGGTCACCAGCTTGGCAACCCAACTCTCATACATCCCTGTGACCTAGGAGGATAAAACATCTTTAATATCAGGCATTAGGTTCAGTTACTGCTGAATATATATTGTTAAAACGAGCACTGCAAACTTTAATTCACTATGTTTCGTGTTAACCTCTTTCTGTCATTTTATATTACATTTGCGAGACATTAAAAGAAGCATATATAAATGGTGGGTTCACATACCGTCCAGCCGTGTATAATAATGAAGGTCTGTGTTTCATTGTTGAATTCACATTCTTTGATGGTCTCGGGTTTGCCAGGCTCAATGTAACACATGTCCTCATCTGGGATCTCTTCAGTGCGTCGGGAAAACTTGGACAGTATGTCAGAGTAGTCTGAGATCCATTCAGTGGTGGTCAGCAGGGGAGCTGTGGTGCTGTTTACTGTTAAACCCCAGAAATAGACACAGTTAGAGCAAAAATAGTGGCTAGCAATGTCATGCACTGAATAATAACACAAGTCAAGCAGCACTATACTATAAGAGAAGGAGAGAGGAATGTGATATGTTAGGTCTCTATAAAGTTGCAATTTCAACTGAGCAAGAGTGTTTTCTACCCTCCAATCAACATGTTTGTGCACACAGACACATGCCATTAGGGATAATTCTCTTACAGTGGGTCAAGTCAACTATTAGGAGCAGCAGCCTAAAACAGGGAAGTGTCGCCCTCTTTTGTCCTTATTATAAAAGACATCTAAATCTAATATCTCTTGAAATTGAGCATAAAACACAAGTGCAGCAACAGCTAATTAAGTTGAGAGAGAGAAATATAATGAAGACAAAAAGTTTGCATTATTGAAACAGGCAAATTTGGTTCATGTGCAGTCTGAGCACACAGTAGAAATGGCATAAACAAAGGCATGTCATAAGTCATATGTAAATCTAGTCTAAATTCCTCCTTCTCCCCATTTTGCCCCTTTTCTTTTTGTTCACAAAGGGCCAGTGGCAGCTTTTCTTTCGTGCGCACACGGAGTTGAATGGTGCGTAGAGGGATGCAGACCTGCACCAGACCTGCACATTCAAAGCCTTTCACTGAGTAAAACTCGGGACAACAATTAATGAATTAATGAACCTGCTTACGCATGTTTACGTCGGGTTAAGAACAAAATGAACTTACCTTTGCTACAAGTTAAATAAAAATAGAAGTAAAATGGTAGTTACTTACCAAATATATCTGTTGTAGGGTCAGAGGAAAAAACTCCAATGATTTTAACAATAAATATCCAAACAGAGATGAAATGCCTGTTTTCTTTTCCCATGTTATAATAAAACTTTGAACGTCCTCAATTATTTTTTTTATTTTTTTGTTTTAGATATCCAAATCGAATGTGCCTCAAGTGACGGGGTACAAACTATGGGAGTTGTGTTTGTGGGGTGAACTTTCTTATGGTCTGTCAGAGTTGCCGCTCCGAGTCATCTATATGGGTGGCTGCGATTAAATACTCGAAGCTGATTGGCTGGTGAGACGTGGGCGGGGTTTTCAGTCACGCTCTGAATCAGTGAGGTAATCATTCACAATCTTTTACACAGGAACCTCTCCTAGGCATTTGGACATTAAGCGCCTCTTGAATTCCTATATCCTTTGTATTTCGTAGGAATGTTTAATAAATATTTAGGCATTTAATTTTCCTACTGAAATGAACTAACGTTTTAATCATTAGTAGCTTATGTATAAGTAAGGTCGGTGACAACATGACTGCATTATTCTTATGCCCTTAAATGTCTTGGAGGTCAATGCCTTCAGGTCAACAAGGAGCATCCTAAAAAGGCAGCAGCAGTAGCAGGGGAGTATTACAAGTCTTATCCTCTCATTGGTTGGACAGCTTCCATCAGAACAATTACCTTGCAGAAAGAAAACATGTTTTGATTGAACGAAACACCAAAATTAATAAATTAGTTTATCTGCTGTATTATGTTTTTATGTGTAAATTCATAACAAAATTAACAACTGAAGACAAGCTGTCCAGACATAGGTTTGGATGGTAAAACTAATCTCCAGGGCACTTTGGGGAACAGACTCCAAAATCAAAAACACGTGTAAGCAAGAAAGGATACTTTGAAAATATTATTGTACCGTTTTTCATTTCAGCAAACTCGGACAACTTACATAGAACACTTTCTATGTTTTTAAATGTGATATATTTTCATTTTAAGGAAAGCCTGCCATAAAAAAAAATATTATTCTAATCAATGTATGAAGATGTTTTTGGACATGTGGACAATACCTCTTGGACATGTGGACAATACCTCATGCTGCCATGTTGTTCTTTGCAATTTTTTCATCTCTCATGTATCATTTAAATGTTTTCTGACTAATAATAATAATAATAATAATAATAATAATAATAATAATAATAATAATAATAACAATGTATTATTATTATTATTATTATTATTATTATTATTATTATTATTATTATTATTATTATTATTATTATTATTATTATTATTATTATTATTATTAAAACGTCCCCTAAGGTATAGTAATTATCAGTTCAAAATAATCTATCTTTTCCATGGTCAAAAGTCCTCAAAATGTTGCACGCAGATGGCACTCTTGATAAATAAAACATTTTTGTTTCATTAGGTTATTTTTCATAACAATTTGTAATTTCATTGACAAAGTCAGTCTTACAAATGTAAATTTCATTGCTAAAATTTGAATCTTTCAGTCTATTGATTGACTTTCACTGCTCATCTGCTCGACAACATTACATCTCTCTATATTTAGTTTTGAGTCGGCCTGTTGTATGTGAAGTGTGTGCAGTGAAGGTAATGTTTATGGACACCCAGCTGACCCAACCCCAGTATTACTCACAAGAACTACGCCCGTCTGCAACCTATTCATCTCAATCTCAGCCTCCCATCTTTTAGTCTGCCCCCAAGAGAGACATACTGTAACACACTAAACACACTAATTAGACACACCCATGCTACATCACCAAACTCTGTACAAATGTAGTGCTTGTGTTGTCTTTATCTAACTCGACACCACAAGATCTGGGAAGGAAGTTAACAAAAACTTGCAGAAATAACATTCATTTCCTCCTTGCATTTGATTCTTTGTTTTTTTTTTCCTTTTGCAACTGTTCAAAAAGCCACATTTGTCTCACATTCTTGTGTTTGTACTTGCGAGATTATGTTGGCCAAAGCACGCCGCATTAGTGTAAATCCAACTGAGCAAATTGAGGACAGCCAAGAGCTTTTCTGTCTAAAAGTCGAGTTCCGCACTGGCGAACTCAAAGCAAATATTTAAATCGGAAATGAATACACAACATATGGTCAAGTTCCTTTCATTCCAAACACTGACAAAAACATAATACACTTTATCTGGGTCATATATTAGGTCATTTACAGGTGCTCCCAAACATACATTGCAGAAAAAGAAAAGCTGTACACCTTTGCTGACTTGCTGGCACATAAATGACATGTTTGTAAACTGATGAGTCACTGAGACCTGCTTCTAGGAAAGAAGGAAACAGAAATAATCTTGCACATGGTCTGATTACAGTATGTGTACAGTTGTGGTTTAAGTTTGTAAGTCTTTTAACCAATGCCAGCCCTCAAACACAGATTCAGTGTTGGCTGTTATTTGACTGAACAAGAAGACCAGCCTTGGACTCAGGACTACAGCACAATTAAAGCTATTAAAAGGTAGGTTTAACCATTTTTAAACATTCCATTTCATCCTTACAGCAGATGCCTGTTCTGATGCAACCTTCCCAGTATTAAGTTGGGAAAAATGGCATAGGAAATAGCTAGTCACACGTGATTTATCTGTATCTGTTTATTGACGTTGCAACTGAATGATATTATTAGGACTTCTATAAAATAACATATTTTAAAGGGGATAGGAAAAGTCCACTACTCATTGTCAATTTAATTTCTGAAGTTTTTAACGGCTCATGTTTACCGTCTCAATAGGACACTAAGTTGTCTTCACAAGGCCATCTCTATAGGGTATTTTTCTTTTCAGATACATATCACTTTATTTTCTCTCTGCCTTATCTGTTATGTGATTGTCTCCCAGTGCCCTCCATTGCCATCTCTGAAACCAGACACAACAACGCACAGAAAAGTCCTTCAGGAAATTAACGCAAGACCTTGAAGCCAGCTGGAGAGAAAATACCAGAAAAAACATCAGTCATGGTTCCTTATCTTATAGTAAGGTTCAGTTCATCTCAAGACCTAAGGGGAAACCTCCAGTTAGTTAACACCACTCTCTAGTTAGGCTATAACTGACTATTGATCTATTAAAAGACAAGATTTGCTGCATAGATGGTGAGCGAGAGAAAAGACCTCCCAGTGGGGCACACAAGTGTTTTACTAAAGCACATGCAGTTATAAAGGAGCAAGTGGAGCAGAAGTGTGCAAGAGGAGGGCTGTATTTTATCCCTCTATTCAAAGTGGACATGCAGAGGCTGCTGTGCACGAGCTGGGGCAGTTTAACGAGGGGCAGAACAGAGCAGTGACCTGATGCACTGATGTGACTTCAATGAAAAGGGGAGCAGTCATTTGTGTGTGACAAATGTAAATGACAAATATACCCCAGGGATATTATGAATATATGTTATGATCAAATTTACACGAGAAGTCACGACATATAGGCAGTGTGGATAGACTATACATGCTTAAAGTCTACGTACACATGTTTTCAGAAATACCTTTGTATGGGCTGGGTGATTTTCTGAGAAACACCGCAATTGAGCAAAAACAAGTTTTTAAGTTGGTGTGCCTCTTGTAAACAATATACGCTTACTCTGTAATCTAAAGGGAACACTGGCAGGTGATTGTACCAATGATAATATGAGATGAAGTAATAACTGTTTTTTTAAAGCAGTAGTAATAAAAGAAGTGCTTGTAAATATGAGGTTCTTCAGTAAAAATATATTCTTGGAGAGATAGTGCATAGTATATATCATAATCGTAATGAATTTAATGAAAAATGTGATTTTTCTTGCATGTTTTTGTAACTATTTATAACACTCTCTTCAGGTCTTTGCTTCAGGCAGCAGGCCTGAAAGACTTCTTATCACTCTGTAGTGTGGTACACCATAGCTCCTACGATAACTCACTGTAAATCAAGATTCTCAGAGCATACATGAGAACATCGGCATGATGTGACTGTGTGTATAAAGTCTCAGTGTGCACTGTTTTATTTGCAGAGAATAAGTCCTGAAGCATGAATATTTCAACAGATACTACATTATAAACTATAAGTAGGGCATTATATAACAAGTTCAATGTGTTCTACATAGTGGAATGTCACTGATCAGATACCTGTGAGTGACTTGTTGTTCTACAGTCCAGTTAGACCTGTCTAAACTGACGTCCCGGCCCCAGAGAAGAAGCCAGTTGCATTATATCTTTTCCAAAGTCATAGAAGGCATCCATTGTTGCCACATATTTGGACTGACACAGAGCAGAAGATTCCTGCAGTTTTCTGACACTCTTCTTCTCATCTCTCAGCCTCCACAAAATATGGAACGAACTGCACCACAAGTTTGATTAACTGGTCCTATGTAATAGAAGTTGAAACCTGTTTAGGAAAAAATAAGCCTATGGTGTATATAATGTAGCTTACTAAATCGTAGTAAATGATTATATGATCTGATAGATTTCATTCTTAGGCCACATGTTGCAGAGCTTGTAATGTTTTTTCAGCTTTGTTTTGCCTTTTTTCTCTTTCTTTCTAAAAGGAAGCTCATGGTGAAACCATATGCAGCGGTCTACCATCTGACACAAGTACAATCAAATACAAACACTGGCTGCAAATATATGATCCAGGCTCTGCCCCCCACCTGCAGAAGCCCAGTGCACCAATCCTATGAAGAACTTTTTGAGTCTAATTAAGGTGGTAATTAAGGTTTGTTACCGCCAATGTGATCAAGAGTAAAAATTCTGAGGGGTAAATGTTTCAAGGTTACAATTTATGCTTTTATTAAGTTGCAAAACATTATTATCATACATATAAGCTCCCTGATGCACCCTGTCAACTGGCAGAAAGTTTGTCAAGGAGAAGTTAAAAGTTCATTCGGTTCATTCTTAAGGGAAAAACTTAAAACAATAAACATTTCAATTTCCAAAGGCCAAGAACCTGGGTAAATAATGTCTCACAGCATGAAGTGACACCAGGCTCAGTGGCATGTGAGTGTGCATTCCACATAGACTGACTTTATAGTAGCCTACATAACTTTATCTTGCGACCTCTCAATTTAAACATTGAATGCATTGGCCGCTGTTGGGCACTCAACATCTGCTGTGGATCAGCTGGATCCACTGATCAGATGCAGAACACTACACCTAAGGTCCAATGCACTCTCACCCAAATGCCTTGTCCTCATTGCACTATGTTCCCTGTAAATGATGTTATCATAGATTTTGTGTTGACATCTCCAACATACCTGCCATTCAAGCCCACAGCAATGCAAGACTCTGTGTGCACATACACACATACAGTTAAACAGGCTATTGTCAAATTGTCTTGCAAAGACATTCACCCTTGAAGTGACATCTCCATGCCATGGCACCATCTACTGGTCAATCTAAAAAGCTGTTACGTTATATAGCATATAGGTAAATTCATTAGTGTTGCTTGTTTCTACTTGAATTGCAGTGAAATAAACAAATGAAACTGATTCATGATTGGCTGCAGGTGCTGGGGATTAAGTAGGGTTGAGATCAGTTGGATTCGAGCAGTTGGCAGCCCAAATGAAACACTCACGTGAGGCTCATTGTTTCCAAACTGAAAAATCGTTTTGAGAACTAAAACATCAAATCATAAAAACTTGGCAATCATCAAACAATAGCTCAGTATTATAATTATCAGTAAGAGAATTTATTTTAACAAGTCTACCTCATAACTGAGGACACCTTTAAGTCACAGTCCTATCAAGCACAACTAAAATGCATCAGACAAGCCTTTGACTTTTTACTTTATTTGAGTAAAGTGAAGCAGGGAACATGTACTCATTCAGTTTTCCCATGTTCAATAATGTGACTGACTAATTTAAAAACCTTGCAAATTCCATTTAAGATGAAGTAACAAAAGACAAGTCTGCTTAACTAGCAATATGAACATATTAACAATGACAAAAGGCTGTACCACAATTAAATACGGCTTCGGGAGGTGTGGCCCAGTCTAGTGTGGGTTAGATCTACAAAGACAACCACATAAAAATAACGACTTTAATTAGTCTGCTCCAAATGAAGGGACATGTGCACTGCATGAATGTACATCAAGTAGAACACACAGCAGCAATACAGTAAAAACAACAGAGTAAAAACAAAACAATTCAACTGTGTTCTTCATTTCATTTAAAAAAAAAAGGAAAAAAAAACCTGTACAAAACCTGGACCTAGACCTCTACAATCTGAATGTTATTATGTGTGAGGTCAGTAGCGACGGCCGAAGGCTCCTCCTCCTCCCTGCATTAGCTGGTTCTGTCTGTTTAGAGCGTTAGACAGAGACTGAGATGATCCCGAGTAGCCCCTGAAAGACACAGAAAACATGATAAAAATGGATATCGTGTCCACATGGGAAACAACACCAGACTCTTTCCTCAATCTACCTTGCGCCTCGTCCCATGTGACTCTGGCCAGGAACTGCACTGTCTCTACCTGAAAATAATAGGTTTCCGTAATGTTATATTCTGAACTGCATTGATCTAACCTCTAGTGCGCAAAAAAAACCAAAACACTTTACCTTGCCATCGGTCACCATCCATTTTCCTAGAGTCCCAGTCCCTTCCACCATCCCTAGAATAAAAATAATCAGTATTTGTATTTAAATTATTAGTTAATAATGTCTATCAGTTATCTCACCTTGAGTTCATGCGTCCGCTCCAAGAGTCTCTACCGTCTCGTCCATGTCTGTCAGAGAAATGCTGCAAAAAAATAAAATAAATACATCTCAGAACTTACCACTAGGCCTTAAAATTTACAAATTAACATCCAAGCATTTATTCACCGGTCCATCTCGATCTCTATGATCCCTTCTGTCACCAATGTCATCCTGATACCGGCTCCGATCCCTTTGGTCAAAATCGTGAAAGCGGTCCTGACGACTTAAGTCTGAGCGGCTGTAACGGTCGTCTAAGGTCATGCGCTTATCTGCCCAGTCATCTTTCCTAAGAGCAAAATGGTAATCGGAAAACATCTGACATATTGAATATCAGGAATAAAATATGTTAATTCATTACAAAACTCATGTCAAAAACAATTACCTGTGGTCAATATCATAAGGTCTCTTCAGAGGCCTGCGGTCCTGCTCAAAGCGCAGCAGCTCCTGTTGTCTCCGTAGCTCTTCTCGCTCCCTGAGGATCCTCTCCTGTTCACGGCGTCGCTCATACTCTATACGCATCATTTCTCGCTCCAGAAGCTGAGCCTCCATGCGGTCAGCATCAAGCCGTTGTTTCTCAACCTAATGGGAGATTTTACTGATTTAAAAGCTAAACAGCATAGAACACAAATTTCTTTCACAAGAGTTGACCATACAGTACCTCGAGCCAATGTCTCTTTCGCATTAGACTTGTCCTCTCATCTCTCTCCCTTAACATGCGCAGTCTGTCCCGCTCGCGGTCTGGTCTGCTGTCCCGCTCTCGGTCATTGAAACTAAATTGGAAAACAACTCAATCTCAGATTATGGTTAAATGAGAAAAATTGCGATAGCATTTTAAAAGCACAAATCCCAGCTTACGTGTATCTCCGCCGCTCCACCTCTCTGACCTCCCTCTCACGCTGACGCTGCCTCTCCCGCTCTCTGTGCTCCATTATTTGATCAAACGAAAGAATGTCTTTCTTTTCTTTGCTTGATGTGCTGCGGTCACGGCTCTTTGTACTCTGAGCAAAGTCAAAGGCCATATTATCAGAAGTGTGAAAAAGAAAATGATCGACGAAGACTTAAGATATGAATCACTCACTCTGTCTTTGCTTTTGGCTTTGACACTGATCACAGGCTCTCCCTTCGATGAATCCATCACTACAGTCCTCTCATTAGGCCCTATTCAAACAGTTAAAGTTCTTAACATTTGAAGTAATTTGTCACAGCCCACCAACTGAAAGTACCAGTAGTTATTTCTCACCTTTTCCTTCTCCATCCTTCTCAGACCTATAATAAAGTGAAATTGTGTTTAAAAAATTTCATCCAATAAATTGCAAAAGTCACTTTTTTTTTTTTTTAAATAAAACTGTAATAAGCTTTTTAAAATTAGTTTTGACAATGTATCAGTTATATCAGCTCTGAAATAGTTGCAATTGCATTTGTATACCAAGTTTACAGTTTACTTTGAATCAGTGGAGTTTCTTCTGGTTTTCCCATCACTCTTATCTGATGGCTTTTTGCCAGCAGGTTCATTTTTGGCCTAGAGAAATCATACCAGACATGCATTAGAAAGAATGAGTTTAGTCATTTACAACAGAAGGTGAGGCATGATACACACTCGTTCAACGGAGATCATACGGCCGTGAAGTTCAGTTCGATGGAGGTGGCTGATGCACTTGGTGGCCTCCTCTGTGGTGGACATGGTGACAAAACCATAGCAACGAGCCCCAGGGCTTTTAGCATTAGTCACTACCTTTGCACCGACAACCTACAGACAAAAAGGGGATTCAAAAACACTAGGAAAACATACTTTGGTTTGGGGTTTGTTAGTTTTAAACTTGCCTTTCCATATTTGCTGAACAGTGTTTTCAAATCAGTCGCTCTGGTACTTGAGGCAAGACCACTGACCCATAGATTTCTACTGCTGGCTGCAGCCCCACTTGCATCTAGAAAAGTAAAACCACTATGACTTTGATCCAAAAAAAGCTTATATTTTGAAACAGGTGCCCTTAATATCTTACCCTTGTCATCTTTAGATGATGCATTTGCATCTTTTTCATCAGAACTAAAGGAAGCAAAAAAAAGAGGTCTCAGTCACAAGAATGAGGTGTTGTGGAAGTTTACAAACATATGCTGTGCTGTACATATATAAGCTCAACAGTGACATATCAGTAAGCACAATATATTTTCTGAGTGAATGCCAATGTGTTACTCTTAAGTATGCAGGAGTAAGGGACAACAAGACAAGACAAATGCAAAGAGTTTTACCTCGAAAAGAGCATCCAATTTTTATATGACAAAGGGGCCAATGCAACAGAGATAACCATTTTTGGTTTCAAGTAGACAGAAAGCGACAAACCTTTTAGTCTGTTCACCCTCTACAGTGGACCCTTTGGATGTCGAGGCAGAATCAGCAGCGGTTTTGTCCTCCGTCTTCTCATCCTCATCACCCTTCTTAGCCCCACTTTCTAAATCAACTGTTTCTCCCTCACCCCCCTGCACATTTAAGCTAGGATCCTTTAAGACTTTGTCCTCAGACTCTACAGTTTCTTCAGATACATTGACATTGTCCCCAGTTTCTTTGTCCTCCTCCACGACCTCCTTGTCGCCTTCCACATTTCCAAGGGCACCTTTGGAACCAGGTTCGGAAACGCCTTCCTCTCCGCTGGTGGTGGCAGCTTGGTCTTCTTCAGCGCTCATCTCTTGGCTCGGCTCGTCATCTTCTTTAATCGGCTCAGATAAACAAGACCCCGCTACTTTGTCAATTTCTACGGAGTTAACAGGAACAGAATGGCACAGAGTTTAATCACTTCTGAAACACAGCAATGTTTAACGAGGAACTGGCAAGGCCTGGATTAGGAGCCTCATGACCACTAGCCTATGGTCTTAGTGCTAACTATAATCACACAGAAACCCCTAATGAGAGACTGGAAAGTACGCTGGAGGTACTCAACTACTGGTCATCACACAATAGTAGCGCATTGTCCAAGCGGAAGGTTACAACATGGACCCGCATCAAACCAGGCAAAGAGTTCAGCTTTGAAGAAAGCCAGAAGAAACGGGGAACTTCTTTTAGTCTTCAGCCATGTTTTCAGTGTCGGTATCAATGTCCATACTTAGGCTTGAGTCCAACTTTTGTGCAGCTTTCAGTCCGTGTCTTTAAACTGCTGTGAGAGATGACAAGTCTTCAAATCTTCTTTCTCTCCATGAGAACCTATAACACTACAACTTTCCCATCTGCCCCATATAATTGCTGACAATGTGCATCAATCAGTTCTGCAAATTAACTGCACACTTAATCTTGAGCTGTTGTTGAGGTCAGATTAAAAATTATTTTGAAAACAGAACACAATTGTGCACATAGACAACAATTATCTGAGGTTTCCAGTCTCTCATGTGTATAAACTAAGCAAAATGTATTCCCTCAACTATATTTGATAACACCTGCCATTTCTAATCAACAGTTTACCTGTACCGCTGTTTACATCATAAACATCTGGATCATCAGCCTAAAATAAATATGTGAATTGTTAAATCACAGTATAGAGCAAGATGTCTTGATATTTTAGTCCACATGCATCAAACCTACCATGTGGAATGATGAAGTATTATTGTTGTCCGTATCGGCCTCTGGCTCATCCTGAAGACACAAACATTTTAGGAGAACAAAGACACAGACTTTCCATTTTGCATAACAAATTCCAACCCACCTGTCCATCTCCCTCTCCATGATCTGCATTCAAAATGTCATCATCCATAGTGTCCAACTCAACCCCGTCTCTGGTGTAGTCTTCTGTCTCATCCAAAACGTTCATGTCAAGGATGTCCATCTCCTGCATGTTTTCATTCTGAAGATCCTGCTGATAAATAAAACACATTTATAACAACCCAAATCAAAATTATCATTATTTCACATTTGTGGATGGATGAAAAGCACTCACTGAAATATCTTGGGAATCCTCATCGACATTGCCGTCCCCATGTTCATTTTCTTGCTTTGAATCTGCAAAATAATTCAGGGAAATTGGTCTCGAAAATCTACTTGATGCTGTAGAGAAAATGCAATCAGTTTGGAGGCGTCAGAGGCCTTTCCGATACCTTTAGCTGCCCTTTTAGGAGGCGCCTTCTTCGGATTTGCTTCCATCGAGATCACGATTTCATCTGGATTACCACCCTCTTCCTCTATTGCCTATCAAAACATCGCGCACAATTATAACTAGGCCAAACGCCAGACTAAACCTGATTAGAAAACTTAACATAAAATTAAGTTAAAAGCGGACAGTGACTTATTAGCAAACAAAGCTAACCTCGATGCTAACCATTTAGCGCTAAACTATGGCGCTACCTTGTTTCGTATTCTGCTTCACATGTATCGCAAATATCTCTCCATATTTCTTGATCATGTGCTTGACTGTTGATCTTAGACTGTTCACATAATGAACTTATGATCCATTTGGTGGCTTGCTTACCTTTTTCAAGCGCTCCGACAATACGCTTTTCACTCCTGTCGTGTCTAGGTTTCGTTTCTTCAGCTCGGCCTTGAGGTCAATGACTTTCAACTCCGATAACTTCTTTATCTCCACACTGACGGGGACGTCAACATCTGCAGATAAATCTGCCATAGCTGTTCTCTGCACAGTATGCTATAATCCTATCGTAAAATGTAGCATTCAATAATTGTCTTCCACTGAAGGGAACGTCGCTAGCAGCTTGTATTTTCTGCAAAATGGACGCTGCAGCTGCGGGACACGACGCGCATGCGCATTGTCCTGGAACGGAGAGACGAGCTCACAGAGGCCACGATCGTACACAGCAGATTTTGTACCTTTTATTTTTTTCCAGTCGAAACAATTATAGTACAAAATGTTACAACAGATGCTATAATTCATAATGATTTACGTAGCAAAACAGAATTATTTGGGACATTTGTTAAATTTTTGGTGTGTGTGTGTTTTGTGTGTTAATCAAAGTCTACTCTGAAACTAAGGGTTGCGGGGTATCACACAATTCATCACAGTCAGTCTCCTCTGGTATATTTGCACCAGAAACTGTCTGTCCTATCTGGGAGGATGAGTCAGTGGCATCTAAGGTTAGGCCATAAGAAGCGTGCTGAGAACCCTCTGGGACATTAGAAGAGTCAAGACAAGAATATGAATTTTTAGAGTTCTGAGCTCTTGGTTCATAGAGGTTCAGTTTGGAGACTAGAGGTTTGCCTGCTGTTACAGACTGCTTTTCCTGGATTTCATCATCAAGGTTAGAATAGGTGTAATGAAGACACACTGTGAAAACAAGCTCCTTCTGTGAGGACAAAAACAACAGAACAAGGTATCATTTATGATCCAATATTATACAAAATACATATTTAAAACAACAACCAGCCAATCAACAGTGTGCCAACCTTGAGTCTCTGTAGCCCACAGACACGTGTGTAGCGACTGTGGGCCTCTGAGGGAAGAGTTTCATCGATCAATAGCAAACTGCCAGCTTCAAGCAGTGTCTCCTGGTTGCTCTTCTTCAAATCAATCTCCACATCCTGTAATATAAGCATATAAAGAAAAGGGGGCAGCATTATACTTTACCATTGAGAAGACTTTGAATGTTTGCAAAGAGCTCACCACAGGAAAATCAGTAAGCTGAGCACAGCAATACGTAATATTTTCAGGTTTTTCAAGGATCCGAGTGTAGATGACCATGACATTGGAGAACTCTGCAGCAAACCCAAGTTGAACTGTGACGCCACAGTCAAACTGCAGCGTTTGGCTTTGAGGCAGAACTGTGAAGAATGTTGTGAGAGTGAGATACATTTAAAATAAAAGAATCTATTCATATTGACATTCACTGCTGCATTTACAAATACTGAATGTGTTTGACCAAATTAAATCAAAGACAACCATGAGCAAGTGTCCACTGCAGGTTGCGGGCTGAGTAGGAGGCAGAACACTGTTCTGTCTGTATGGGGTCTGTGAGGCAGCGACGTTCAGACAGATTACTCCGGAGTTCCAGAGCTTGTCTTCCGTGTGTGATTCGGCACCGGCCCATGTCTACAGAAATGTAATATTTTGTATGGAGTTTGTATGGTGTTAGTAAACAGAATTCCGATGGCAATATTAAATGTTCTGCTGTGACATACCTTCAGCTACTTTGTCTAGAATGACCGTCACCTTCTCATCTTCAAACACTCTTCGTTTGAGGAAGTTTATGAATATACCATTAGAAACATCTTCATTTTTCACTTCATATGCTTTAGCATCTGCACATCTTCACCAACAATAAGAAAAAATGTGGGCTTTTAAACACTATTCAACTACATGCACAAATCCACCATAAACTTACGTTGCGTATCCAAACACTATATTTGCTGTCACTTTGAGTAACCCAGTTTGTACCAGGACATCATCATTTGGATTTCTGTATAAAAGGTAAAGATAAATAATAATAATAATAATAATAATAATACATTTTATTTGAAAGCGCCTTTCAGGACACTCAAGGACACTGTACAAGACAAAGTTAAAAAACACATATTTACAGATAAAACAGAGATACAAAACTGGATGATGGTGAGAGTGACTGATTATGTGGTGTAGGATTGTGTGAACAGGTGGGTTTTGAGTATGGATTTGAAAAGTGGAAGAGAGTCAATGTTGCGGAGGTCAGGAGGGAGAGAGTTCCAGAGCTGGGGAGCAGAGCAGCTGAAGGCTCTGCCCCCCATGGTGATAAGAGGGGCAGAGGGGACAGAGAGCTGGAGAGAGGAAGAGGAGCGGAGGGAGCGAGAGGGAATGGAGATGTGGAGGAGGTCAGAGATGTAAGGTGGGGCCAGGTTATGGATAGCTTTGAAGGTGGTGAGGAGGAATTTGAAGTGGATTCTCTGTTTTATGGGAGTTGTGTATATTTTAATGTTTGAAAATGATAAATACCTTTTACGACACATATCCAACAGAAATACATTGAGTCCTGTCTCTCGCTCCTGCATCATGGTGAGGATTTTCTGAACACACAGACAGTGCTCTGACGTGAATGAGGCTGGGGCATCAATGGGTACCATGAAACTGTTTCCATAGTTTTCATATCCGTGACCGGCAAAGTACAGCAGACCTAGAACCAAAGTTATAAGTATCAAAAATGTTTCACATTTAGATGCACAAGCCTTTTTGCTTTACTTATTTTGAGGAGACTGACCATAGACTCCTTTATCAAGCAACAAGAGGAACTCAGTGACAGCGCTGTGCATCTCCTGACAGTTGAGGTCCAGCAGTGAGACCACCTTGAAGTCCATTTGACGAAGGAGGTTGGTCATCTCGTGGACGTCGGCAATAGGAGCACAAAGCTGCCTGATGTACATGTAGTTCATGTTCCCAATCAACAGAGCAACTTTGTCTGTGGCTTTTGATGTAAATATGTATTTTTAAAAGATATACCCACAGTGTTGTGACGTGAACAAATATCAAACTCATACCATAGAATTGTTTAACAGATGGGTACGGACGGGTCATTTGTTGAGCTGGAAACATTTCCAACTCTCTGGATCTGTTATCTGAAGGCAAAAACATTTTTGGGGATATTTTGTTTTTGGTTTCAATACCTGTTACCCTTCTTTACACATCTACATAGTAAAATGGCCACAAAGTAAACACTGCAGTTATTTTGTTTCAGAGTAGGGAGTGGACAGAGGAACTAATATTACCAGGTTCCTGTGTCTCAACAACACCAGGGCTTCGCGTGTCAACTTCTACCCAAGATGCATCAGTGATGGAAATAGGACCTTAAAAATATAAAAAGCTATTGATGTGGAGTATATAGAGAAAGTAAATATAATCATATATTAAATACACATTCTTAGAGCAACTTAAATGTAATAAATTAGGGGCTCACCAATGGTCACAACTGCAGCCTCACTCCAAACTTCATGGTACAAGTTATATGCCTTACATTTATATTGTCCTCTCTGAGCTGTGGTCACACATGGAATCTGAAGCACATATGTAATAAATTCATAAATTAAAGAGGTTAATTGTCTTATAATATGTCAGATAGTATTTAAACCAGCATTCCAAAACTAGCAAGAGATGAAAAAAGCTGACCTTGAGTGAATGTGTTTGATTTTGTGGTATTGGTTCAGAGTTATGGTACCACTCGTACTGGGCAGGAGGGTTGGCCACGGCTTGGCATTCAAGGAGCAAAGCATCACCCTCTGTCAAAGCTTTGGACTGAGGCTGTCTGATGATTCTCAACCCACTCAATGAGCTCTCAAAAATGTTACTGGGGCACGCTAGAGTAATACAGAGAAGGTAGTATATACAACTCAGAATAGAAAAGATATAGAAAAGTATGTCGGCATTTCTCTATTCATTTTTGCCTATCCACAGGTTTCAGCATTATGAAACATTATGACCAAACTATTATATCTTTAGAATTGGAAAAAGGCCTCCATGAATATATAGTGTATTATATAATTTCTGTAAGTGTACATATGCAAATCTGTACATGAATATCTGTGTACTCATATTGCATTACCTGTGTTTTAAAATAGCTTTTATATTGCACTTTTGAGCTAAGTGGTGTGTCCAAGTAAGCTTATACGATGGATCAATTACGCTTGTGTTGAGTGTATTATATTTGCTTTAATGAAACTGTCAAAAGTTTAACAGAGGTACCTGGACTGAAGCCTGCCAAACGAACATGAGCCCACTGTGAGAAAATGCAGCTATCTCCATGATTGACCCTGCAGATATAGTGTCCCTGGTTGGTAGAAGTGAAGGGGCAAAGAACCAGCTCTGGAGAAGTACCGTCCAAAATCTACAACAGCAATTCAGACAATTCAGATCATGCATTATGTAAAATATGATTACAAACAACCAACCTCTTCTTTGCCTTTGAACCACTGGTAACAGAGCCCAGGGGGACCAGAAGCTTTGCAGGACAATATCACTTTGCTTCCTGCTTGAGCCTGTTGTGAGTGCGGCTGCAGTGTTATCTGAATCCATCCAGATACTAATCAAAATACAAAATGAAAAATGTATGCAGATTTACCTAGAAAATGTATTAATCCCTCTCTCTATTCAACAATCTAACCTATGTGTGTGAGATACTGTACAGCCTCTTGATGGTCAATTTTCTTCAGTCCCCAAAGCAGGAAATTCAAGGTGCAGGACTGGTCAGCAAGCCGGGCAAGAAGGGTCCGACTTGGGCTCCCAGTGTTTCTCAGCACCTGAAGTGAATAGTTGGTAATCTCGCTCTCACTGGAAAAAAAAAACGGGGGAAAAAACGCGTTTGTGTTAAATTACAATGACCTACAGTAAACCACCGCGCCTTCAAGAGGTGGATGTTTTTGTTTACCTGCTGCAGAATTTGGGGTCTTCTGACATCACGTGGGCGAGCTGTCTCCATCCGCACGTGGAGTTGTCCAACATCTTTGAGAGTCTCTTCAAGACGTCGTCGCGTAACGTGCCAACAGGAGCTTTCCACTGATCCATGTCGTACAAATCAGGGAGACGCTCACGGAATCTTAAGAAGACCCAGTAAAATATAGAATAGCCGGACCTGAACTAAACACTGAAAATAGTTTTTTTGTTTAACTTGTCTCGGGTAAATCTAGGGTTGCACATAAACGAGGCAATGTTTTTAATTCACCTGCTCAACTAAAGTCACACAGCGGGGCTTTCCGGGTTTATACACAGTTTGATGAGATAGAAAATCCCTCTTCAAATGCCACACCGCAAAATCCTCTTGTCAAGTGAGAATAAAATCGCTGCCCATCATGGTCATGTTGGGAGCTTTAGAGAACTTACCAACAAATCAGAAAGAAGACTCACAAAGAAATCACAAAGGCTTCAAATGTGACAATAAGGTCTTCTGTTAAGTAAACAAAATGCATTTAACGTGTAGTGTTACTCTTTATACAGTTCCCGCTGTATAATGTTCTGTTTTAAAAAGAGGAACAGAAAAAAACGACCATGTGGGTGGGTCAGTAATAGTCATGACACATGTCTGCTCACAATTTGATATATTGGTGAAGGGCACAATTTAAATATTTGTAAAATAGTGTGTACACATATTTTTATTTGTTTATATCCATAAAAACCCATTCGTATATTAATTACTTAGACTAGAGTTAATCAAATAGCATTTCCATTTTCCTACAGTATGTCAAGTGAAATCTATTGGATTAAGAACATTCTTTATTGATCCAGAGCCAATTCTTAGCACATCCATCTTCGGGTCTTTAATCTGATTATGTAGCATGTATAAGATTTTTTTTATTTTATTATTATAAGAAAAGCTGGACATACACAACAAAGAAATGATCTATTGACAAAGTCTTTGGGAGGCCACTGTTGAAAAAGAGTCATGGCTTGTAGGATGGAGAACTAAAACTTCTTCCCTTTATGCAGTTTGTTATGACGCCACATATTTTCCTTCCGCAGGCGTTTCCAGTATTCCCAGGTGTCAGCCTCCAGCTCATTCAGTTTGTTGGGCATCCCCAGGTTCAGCTGAAATAACCTGAAATAATTCATAAAACATATAGATATAACTTTTAATTGACCAGATACTTAAATCCGCTTT
>NC_047129.1:11218700-11256428 GCF_009829125.3 Periophthalmus magnuspinnatus | reverse complement strand
GCTCATCATCCACAAATGTGTTCTTGACTAAATAACGAATGACTAATCTTCTCTTTTATGAATGAAAAATGCCTCTTGATTAACTAATTTTTTCATAATACACCCGTTATGGTCATACAGTGGAGCTTTGATTGGTAGAAGCTCCTAATAGTTCATGGAAACATCTCAGGAATACTGCAAAACAACCAATAAACCATCTCCCCAAAAGTCACACCTTATGGCCACAAAAGAACTGTTTACAATCTACCTTGATATGCTCATGTGGATACTTGGACGATCACTTGATGTTTTTCCTGTTTATATTTCCTTTTTTCTTATGGTTTGTAAATCTATTTAAAATCTGAAATAAAGATCTTTATTAGATGTTGATGTGTGATAAGAGCACTATCCACAAGAATAAAAGGTGTGAAAAACAAGGACGGATGTATGGAAGATAAAGCAGAGACAACTAAAATGTTCAAAGGTATTTAGTGCTTTATAACGCATTCACTTGACTAAGCATGCCTGTAAACTAACGGATTATCTTAGTCTCTCGTAGAAATGGGCAAAGTATGATTGACTGCTGCTTGGCTCTGGCTCTCTGGAGGTAAGACTTGGGCCTATCCTCTGCACTACATTTTCAATTAAGCATGATGAAATATGTACACTGCAGTCACCAAAAGGGTGGTGGAGACCTTTTAAAGGATTTTCTGATGCTCTGTTATGCAAAAAACAAATGGGTGGTATTTTCAAAGATCATTTCTGATCAATCGTGTGTGGAATTTTTCTTTTCATGCTTCCATTTCCCAGTGAAGAAAATGTTTCAACTTGTGGTTGCTGGTGAGTGCTGTATATGTCTTGCTGTTTTGTCTGTTCCTAATTATCATTTACATTTTAGCTTTTATATAGTCACTTCATATACATATGTGAATTATGTTGCATGTACCTTTATCTGTAGAAGTTAGTCTGTGTCCCTTTTACACTGCCTGACACAAAACACTGGAAGTAAAAAATCCAATAACATTTGGTAATACTGGTAATGATTGACACTGGATACCTGCCTATGAGTGTCTCTGAGCAGCTCTTTCCTTTGCATGTGTGCTGTACAATTTTATAGGTTAGAATTTGAGACTGTCAACATCTTTGCTAAATGCCTCTTCATGCCTCTAGAGGGCAGCGATGTGTCGCTTTAAACAGCTTAATGCATGGCACCTTGTTAGACACAAGCTTAAGATCATAAAGAAAACAAAAAAATATGCTCAATAAAAATGCTTTGTTATTTTTCAGGTCACAAATCTGCAGTTAATCTTCTGTGGACAAAGAAATGGTAAAAGTGATAAAAGTTTACTGTTATAATGAAATGCTAGCATATTTCTTAAGTTTCTGATTCCTCCTTGTTAGACCTTTTGTAATATAAGATTTAATATATTTTTATTGATGTTCAAATATACTGTTATTAAAGATAGCAATTGTAAATAAAGTTGTTCCAAGTTTACAGCTACTCAAACAGCCAAGACACATAAATCACAAAATTTGGCAGCAACGAACAATCCTCTTATTATAGGCTTATATATACTGGGCTGATTCTGTAAGTCAATAGTTCCTGAAACACTATTGGTGTCATGAGTTGAGGGATCACATTAAAACAGTTGCCGCGTCCCTCCCATTACACTGTATTGTATTCTCTCAGATAGTTCTCGGATCCTTTAAGATCTAGAGATAGATCTTTTACCCTCAAACATTAAGAGAAAGAGGAATGTGTTCCCCCATATGGGAGATGCAATTAAGCCCTGGTTATATATGCATATATCTGAGCAGCACCACATGACCATAAATAAAAAAGAGTGGATATCGGTCTGATACTGATTGTAGAGTTGGAGGAAGTAGGGGGATTGGTCCATATGTCAGAATATGCCAAGTCTCCAAGGCAACAGAAGTTGAAGGTAGGAACGCGGTGGCCAGAACAAGATGGATGACAACAATATAAGTGGGGTAAAAAATCACTTTATGACGTCAAGTGTGTTCCTTTCCTCTTTGACAGTAATGATTGAGTGCTATGAGTAGCTGCACACATGCAAAGCTATAGAAATCACAGCACTAACCTGAAAATGCAGTGCACTAGACATCCTGCTGGGCTTTTCTGCTTGTTTGGTCTGGCAGTCTTGCTTCTACACAGTAGGCTACATGGCATGCCTTTTAGTCATGCAGAATTGTTGGAATTATTATAACATCCATACAATCCGAAGTCTACATTATTTCTTTCTGCTCTGTTCTTGATGTATGTGTCACCGACTGGGATACTGTGATGGGAAAAAATAGTTACTGAATATCAGCATTAAAATGTATTTTGTATTGTATTCCGTTACATGGTCCAATAATACTGCATTCTGAATAATTTAAATATTGTCCTGTTAAGATTCTTTTATTAGATTGTAAAACAAAAACATGACATGAAATAACACAGCTCTGAGTTTGTTGTACGTATGCATTTATTTATCACTAACCAAAGAGGAAAAAATACGAATGCATGCACCAAGTGCAGTTTGAATGTTGAACTGCATGATCATGTACCATGAGGACTTTAAGACTCTAACTATATTCTTACCTTATTACCAATTGTACTGGAATACATTTACTCAAAATTAGTATTCTGACTGCATAGTTTTGGTACATATGTATTTAGTTAATGAACCCAACATATATAGGATAAAGCTTCTTGATGAGAGAGCACCCTGTCCTTGTGCTGAGACCCTGTCCATCCTTTGAGTGCTTCAATAATAGAGGTGGACATGTTGTAATCTTTCAGTTGAATGCTATATCTCATTAACAACCATGAAATATGAGCGGACATATTTGGATTCTAATAAATAACATTCTACATTTAATAAGTGAGGCAGATGCATATTTGACGTGTCTTACAGCAGAGGGTGAGAGTTCAATCGTGGTCTTGCAATCTATATGGTAAATAGGCTCTTTTTTTTCAAGGTGATTACATCAGGCAATGACCTTTGGTTGGACCTCAGCGGCAAAGATATGCGATTACCTCTGATTGTCTAACAGTTTGGTTTACATGGCCCCACACTGAGGATGTCCTGTTACATATCCTCGTCTCTCAAGGATGATCCTCATTGTTTCCTGGTTCACTTTCACGAGTCATCTTGTGGTGGAGAATGTAGCAATAGAGCCGGCTTAACTCTTCCCAAACATCCAGATTCCTGTACACACTTCACATCTGTGCAAACAAAACAGGAAAAACACCATAAGACAAATTAGGTTTCATATAGACTAGCTTTGTACTTGTAACAGTTTGTCACAATAGGTCCATCAAATCAAATAGCCTATTGTGAAAATGTGAAATAAAATTCAATATTGTAGATAATTTGAATAGGCCCGATTCTCATGATTCGCTATATTCACTCACATTTACTTGGTCAGTCATTTGCACTCAGTTGGCTGACAGTAGCATGGACAGACGCAGACACCAACCTGGATGAGACTTAACTGTGCCTTTTTTTCTTTTTATAGCGTTCTTTTGTTGTGCAAGTTCAGCCTTTGTGGCGAGTGCACTCCATTTGATCAATCCAGTCAAAGACAGGTAAATAAACTTGCTAGCTTGCTTGCACATTTACCCATAGAGATGTTTCTAAATAACTAACGTAGTTTATGACGGAACTGGATTATAGTTGTTGTAAAGCGTATAAAGTTGTACTCCTGAGAGTTGTGTGTCGCGCGCAGACCCTGACATAAAGCAGCATGTGGACCACGTGGCCCTGCCTCCAGTCACTCGACTCAAAGTAAACTCAAACAAAAATGTGTCCCACAGAATCAGATCAGTGAAATCAGCTTCCTATTTTCGACAGATAAATGTATTGTTACCATAGTGAAGTCTTCAGGGAAACACATCACTTTGTAGAGTAAAACACACAGACAGGAGAGGCTGCTTAAAAATGTGTGAAATGAGTCCAACACACCGCAGCATCTGTCTGAATTGATGTTTAGTCAGTTGAAACAATACACTTTCTGAGACTTATGCAATTTAATATGCTAATAAAACAAATGGCACAATAATAATTAGATTATTGACTACGGACAGCTACAGGTGGGATCCAGACAGTATCTTATGCGGTTTGTATGCGGACCAGTGTTGCCTATGCGCGTGTGCCCTCACCTGCCGATGCTGTGCAGCTGAAAGAAACGAAGAGCCCAGGTTTGATTGGTCAGCTGCGGTCGTCGTCGTGTATAAAACACAGACAGCTCTCAGCCGCAGACTGGAGCAGGGCACGGAGCTGCGCCACAGAGCGCACGGTTCATCCAACGAGGAAACACCTGTTACTCATATTGCAGCTGGAAAAGGGACTTTTGCCTGGTAAGAACTTAGGCTAAATCATTTCTATAGTTTATGCAGTATATTAGCCTTTATCCTAATGTAAGTTTCAAGTACTCTAGTACTGCTCAAGACTGTTGTGCGTAATGACTGGGCTGCCTGGACCTGTTGATTGATCAATACAAGTCAGGACAAATTAATGTACTATCTTAAAGAAAACATGCCGTAATTGCGTTTTGTTTGCTACTTTATTTTAGTAATGTTTCCATTTATAAAATCAGCTTGATGTATTTGACTAAATGTTTTTAACAAAAGAGTTGCTGTTAAATGTTATGCTTTAGCCTAAACGTCCATCTCTCAGTGCAGTAGTATTGTGTTTTCAGTTTAATTAGTTTTTATTTTTTTTATTTTACATTGTACTTGGAAAGTTTGTAAATTCCCATATAGTAAAGTTGCACACTTTATGGATTGGCTTTAATTATTTCCATCCCATCTCTCTTTTTGTATAATTAATTACAGAAACACCTGAGTGACTCTGACAGCCCACATCTCCCACTGTGTGGTGGGGCCATGTGGGTTCTGGATAAACTGCGTGGGTCTGTGGAGACCAGTGTGCTGCGACAGGGGGAGAATGGAGATAAGAAAAATGTTGTCACGCCAACATATACCAACGTCCTCACCCCAGACAAAATCCCTGACTTTTTCATTCCTCCAAAGCTTGTCAGCTGTCCCCCAGAACCCGAGATTCATAAACCAAAAGACGAGGTACAGCCTTCTACTTCGGAACAAACAATTGGAAGTGGAAAGAAGATCAGCAGCCCCCGCAGCCCTAGACTGGTTGCTAAGATTGCAGGAGACACTAAAAACCTACTAAGAGCTGCTAACCGCCACATTATACAAATAGAGAGTGCTGATGACATTGTGGCTGGTGACACAAATGCAGATCCTCAGTCACAAACCGCTATGTCATTGCCCTATGTGCCCAAGACCCAGACCTCTTATGGCTTTGCCACATTAAAGGAGAGTCCTCACACACGCCGTAAAGAGTCTTTGTTTCACTGTGAGGTTACCAGTCCCATTACATCCCCCAATACTCAGAGGAAGACACAGGGCAAATGTAGTGAAGGAGGGAATCATCTGAACCCAGCAGACTGCAACCCGTCCCACATGAATCCTTATCGATACTTTAGTGGTGGGGAGAGTGACACCTGTTCTTCTGCAGAGTCCTCTCCCTTCAGCTCACCTCTACTGTCCCGATCAGCCTCTTTGCTAAAGATCTTCACCCACGAAACTCAGGCAAAAGTTGTGAAGGCCAAGCGGACATTTGCCCGTCATAGCTCACTGTCTACAGATGAATGCAGCTCAGCAGAACCTAGTCCTAATGTCCAACGACGCCTCCATGTCCCCTCTTTGCATGGAAGTTCAGGGGCATCTGATCATGGACTTCAACGAGAACACATTATTAATCTGCATAAGGGGGGCACAGTGAGAATTAGTGCAAATTATGACACAAGTACATCCCGCTTGTTGATCCGTGTCCTGGCTGCAGAGAATCTGTATGACAAGCACTTTGACATCAAGAGCATCAACTGCTGTGTGTCTGTTTATCTTAACCCCGGGAAACTGCAGAAGCAAAGAAGCAACATAATCAAGAACAGCCGTAACCCTGTGTTTAAAGAGGACTTTTTCTTTGACTCGATAAGCTCAGTTCAAGTGAAGAACTTATCTGTTAAGTTCAAGGTGGTGAATAAAGGAACAAGCCTCAAGAGAGACACTCTGCTCGGGGAACGAGAGGTGCCTTTGACAAAGCTCCTATCAGGGCTATAAATCTAAAACAGGCTTTTAAAGCGTAATGACAAGAATATTTCAATGTTTGCACTGGTGTCAAAACTCATGTTCTAGAAGAACAAATAATGCTAACAAAACTGACAATCTCTTCAAGAAATTAGTGCCCCAAGGGTTCTTTTTTCCCAAAACGTCTAATTATCTATTTGTTTTCTAAAAAGAAGGATAACTGAAAACAATTTTTGGCACCTCTAGTTATAACAAACCTCATTAAATGCTCTTGGCTCAGAGAGAAGCTTTCTGAACCTCCCAACCTGGTTACTGAACTGTTGAATGGTTACTCAACTCCTCTGCTTCAACTTGCCAGATTTTTGCTTGCATTGTGTCGGGGTGGCATGCTTTTTATTATTGTTGTGTTTCATAAATACAAAGGATGTGATTCTGTGAAAACGTAGCATAATACTACAGACAAAGATGCTTTTGTGAGCTTTCAAGTGGCTCTACATCCTGATGTGCAAATTACTCTTTGATATTGTTGCCATGGTATACACAGGTGAGAGCTGTGGACAAATAAGACAGTCAAAATAGCCAAATTTACATTCAGATTCAAATGGAGTACAGTTGCTTGTGAATGCAACCAGAGTTTTAAAATGGTCATAATCTCACTATCTGTATAATTGCAGCCTTCACAAGGGGGTCTGTGATTTGGCAGTTCGGTGTTATGTGATGAATTCAGAAAAGCAGAGGACTCAAAATACAGACTTGATAAACGGCAAATGGCAAATAGAATTTGTAGTAGTATAGTGTCTGTTTGTCTTGGGACCATTATTCCTCCTTAGTAGATATTTTATTCAGCAAAAAACAAGTTTATGGATTTAGTTTCATATGATTTTATTGTATTAGTCATACTTGCGATTTTTGCAATGTATTTTGCAGCCCTAGTAAAACATATATATATATATATAGTATTAATGACCCTATATATAGGGGTATTTGTAGCTGTACATTTACTACAGTGTATCAGAATAAATATGCCAGTTCATATAAATGGAGATAGTCATTATTTTATGCAACCATGTTAATGGCTCAAAGAGATTGACAGTGGATGATCGTGTTGAGTTAAAGTGTGTTTTGGAGATGGAAGTAGTACTCATGCCACCCTCGATAGTATTTCTGGATCTCCCAGATTCGGTGCACATTTGCATGAAATGCCTGAAAAGTATGAAACCCTAAAGCCTTACTCTGTGTACATGTGAGATAGTGTTTGCTGAATATTTTTTGCATGAAACGGTTAAATTTGTATGTAATTTTTTGCTACTGTTTTACATAAATGATTTAGTATGTACTGTAGTACATATTTGTGTATTGTAATATACTTGTATGTTGCACCTACAACACACCAAGGAATCGTCAAATTAAGAAAAAAGGACTTATTTTTTATAAAATAATAAGCATGTGATTGAAGAGTTTTCAGGAGCACATGTCTGACAGACAGACACCTGGGACTTATGCAGACTATAGATCTCAACTGCAGTTAAAAGTAGGATGTCAAATCCATGTTTTTTGTAGCAATGAGATGAAATATCTATTCTTCAGTGACACTAGTTGATGTTTTTGTGACTTAATCAGTAATACAGTGGCATTGCAGATTCCTGTTTGTATATTTCTACTATTTTATGAATGTCACTCCTGTTGTTGCCAATGTTCTTACTACAGTTGATGCATATTGTAGATTGTTTCTATATTTGTATTGTGGAGTGGTGAACTATCTTGTATGGATAGTAACTGCTGCTGACTGGGCATTTCTGTGCCAAGTTAACTAAAACTACATATGGTGTGTGTGTGTGTGTGTGTGCGTGTGTGTGTGTGCTTTGTTTTTTGTCACTTGGATACATTTCTAAGCAAAACAACCTTATCAATAAACATATCTAAATAATCTGTATGTACGGGTTTAGGCTTTAGCTTGGTGTATCTGGATCTGTCTCTTTCAAAAGAATTTAAGAAAGCGACAGATGTTATGTGCTTCTTTATATGGTTGTATGTTTGAGCTCACCTGGAAGCAATAGCTTTTAGTATTTGTTATTTTGGCCTACTTTGCATTCCCAAAGTAATGGTTGTAGCAGTAACAGTAATTTAATCTGAATTCAAAATCAAGAAAAAAAATGTACAGTATATATTATGAGTGACATAACCCTTTTAGCATGCAGGGTAAGTGGTCCTTGTATTTCCTGTATTATAATTACCAAAAGACAGCCACTGGCCTAAACAATCATTGTATTACCATGTGTGTGGTGAACTGATTCACTTTGGTCCACTGGTCAGTTGGCTTCATTTTTAGGATTCTGTAAATAAGCTTAAGTTTTCCTGTTTTAACAGGTTCCACTATGAAAATCTGCCGGTCCTTTACTTGATTCTAAATTGTATTAACTGTATAAAAATGTGCTCTTAATTATATTATTTTGTTGAGGTTGAGCATGATGTGTACTGATACTTTTACACTGTGATGCTCCAACCACTTTGTTTTGGGATTATCTGTATGGCATGAGCTACTTTAAATAAAATTAAAGAGTGCCTGAAGTGTTTTTTGTTTTGTTTTTTTGGTTTTTTTTTTAATCAGAAGATGCTACATGCATTTTATCTTTACTTTTTACATAATAACATTTTTCCCCCTTTTCAGTTAGTTCTATACAACCTCCAACCACTATTTCTCATGCTTTTTAGATATGCTCTCTCCACCTGTCCTGCTGTACTAAATAGACCCATTTCATGTGTGCTATGTTGTATTTAATTGGCAGGTTAAAAGAAATAACAACCACCTTTAGCCTCTTGGAAGACTGCAACTTGACGATGCCAGTTTGAAGGTGAAACAGCTTCAGGAATTCTTGCATATCAGTAAAAGACAGGTGAAATGGGTCTAATTTTATTGTTTTGACTTCCATGCAAGAGTAATGGATACTCTGGTGACAATTGAAAATGTAACAGGCTGCATGGTGCTAAAACAGACTGCAGTATATGAATGTTTGATAGACCCTTTTATTACCATTAATCATAGCTCTAATAGCACCTAGTCTAAATGGTAACGCATTAAGACAACCACAATTCTAAAAGACCTGCACTAATATTGTCCTAAATGTTTCACTTTGTGTGTTTTTTGTAGCATCATTATGGGTCTATATTGTCAAGAATTGTTTCTGTATTTCTATACACAAATGCTTCTCCTAGCTTTGTCTCTAATGAACAAACGAGCGTTTCTTTATGAATCTCCTTCTATATTCTATACAAAACCCACTGTACATACATAGAAATGAATAGCTTTTGTGTGCTAGCTGAAGCTACACTGTGCTCACTGTGGCTATAAGAAAATGTTTTCCAATATTCTTCATCTGCCATTGTTCATTTCCATCTCCAGCTGAATGTCTCTCGCAGCTTGTAAATTGATTTATAATGCTGTCTTCTCTTGTGTGAGGATGGAGGATGGGAGAATTCAGTAGAAAATGTATAGGTATGGATGAAGTGAAAGTTGGCAATGAAACCCAATGGAGATGCAGTTTGATTGGGACAATTACAAACCATTGCTTTCTTGGCTTGAGAGCAGAAAGGTTTAGGGGCAGTTATTGGTCTTTGAACCACTATGGCAACCTCAATAATGTGTGTGTGTATGTGTGTGTGGGTGTGTGTGGGTGTGTGTGTGTGTCTATTGGGACAAAGGGAAACGATGGTAATACATTCATCTAAAGCTATTGTAATGTTCTACACTCATTTACATTAAAAAAGCATACAATGATTGACTTTAAAACTGTTTAGTTAATTTATGACTAACACTATATGAATGTTTCTGATTCTTATCCACATGAGTACTGCAGTTCATGAATGATGATTATCAATATGAATGTTCATACTATGGACGCACCTTATTTTTGGTTGTGAAATAGTGTGGTTGAGATGTTTGATGGCGTGGGGCCCAGGATCAGGTGTGATCACATGCTCATTCAGGCCATTTGGGCCATAACAACTGAGGGAGTCACTGTGAGGGTGCAGACCTTTGGAGCTGTCATTCAGTCTTTGTGGTGTTTATCATGTGGCAGCCAGCTGCGTTAACGATCGCACTGCTCTCCATTGTGGCCACGGCCTTCAGCGACCTTGTCACAGTCCCTCTCTCTGTCACCCAACCATGAAGTGGTAGACCAGTAGAGGTGAGGTGGAGGCTTCATGCTCAATGGAGACTTGAGGCAACTGCGTCTAGCTAACGCCAGTGTCTGTTGATGTTCCCATAGCAACGTACGGGCCACGGGCATTATGGGGGAGCGCACAGGAATGTACGGATCAAGGGGTTGTTTTCAACTGAGCATCACGTGGCCAACATAGGGAAAAGGCAATAGTAGAAGTCAGAGGTCATCAGAAAAGGAAACACAGGAGTATACCTTACAATATTTTAAAGAATCATACCTACAGTTGTGTTTTGTTTCTTTGTTGTTTCTTTGACATATAGCACATTTGAAAGACCAATTATTAAAGGATCTTATCATGAATTCTAGTGTAGATTGTTAACATGTTTTATTTATGTGAGCTGTCTCGTGTTCATTAACCCAGTTAAATTAAATTAACTAAGTATAATTTTCCTATTTATTTAAAAACAAGTCTTAATCCATGGTCACAAACATTATTTTATCGAGTAAAATATTTTAATCCTAACGTTATCCGTCTCATTGTTGGAAAACACTGTTTCCATTCTCTTCCCTAAGCCTGATAAACGCATATCAGGAAAATAACTCTACAACAGTTCTATTGGGTTTCTTACCGGAAATTGAATTGAAATGAGTTTCCTTTTCCAATGAAAAAACAATAAATGGTATGATAGGAAATGAAAGCACTTTCATTAAGTAGTCATCAACACCCTGTCGACATGCTAATGCTATTTTCTGAATTCTCTTTATATAATGATTTTGATAGAAGTGCTACTGCTTGTACCTTGAAATGTCAAAGAAATAGTGTGATCAGAATAGCAGGCTTACATGATGTCCTTATCTACTGAACTACACTGATGTTTCACCCCATTTGCTTTCTCTTTAAGCCTCTCTGTCTCTGGCTTAACAGGTAAAATAATATTACACTCTATAAGCTTCTCTGATTGGTGCCTGCAGTGATGCAATTCCCAGTGAGCTGAGATAAAAGAGGCTCTTTGTGTTGATTTGAGTGCAGAAAATGTTCAGCCTGAGACAAATGACACTATGCAGACCACACTGCAATCAACATAAATGACATTTTCCTTTTGGAAAATTGCCTCAGAAGAGTCAAGTGAATCATTGACTCTAACTCCATACCTCATAACCTAAAGTAAAAAAGACTTAGGTCTTATACCGGATTTTTATTTCTTCTAGTTTGGTGAATATATAGTAAAATGTGTAATAGAAGCAGTTCTTTGTGAACCAAAAAAAAGTTTTTAGGTATTTTGTTGAATGAAGCACGTTGTTGCATGAAACATGTTGTTGGATGAGTTGTATGTGAGAATTTGACACACTAAAAGGATGGTATAGAATAGAAAATGTGAATGATTTTTTTTTTTACCAGTAGATGGCAGACGTGAAACCTCCTGCCCCCTCCCCTCACCTGGCCATTGTTCAGGCTCACCTGTGCTCTCTGTTTTTTTTCTCTCATACCAAAGCTGACACACTGTCAAGCAGAAGCAATGTAGAGCATCTAATGCCGTTATATATGAGAACAAAACAGGGCCAGTCTAATTACAACTTTGGTCTTGACGGAATAACTGCAATTAATGTTACAATTCTGATGTTTGTTATAATCCTAACACTAATATTTTATATGGGAACATGCTTAAAAGAGACAAAGCTAACACTTCAGTGTGACCAGTGTTTCTAACCCACGGTTCAAAATCAGTATCGGGGGTTTAAAGCAACAGTTTTTCTCTGTAATACTGATTAGCTGAGAGTAGTGCCGTGTACATTTATAGATAACTGTACTTCTGACCTTAGCAAACACTCAGAGAACTTAAGCAGCCATAGGGCTTTAGTGCTCTTTTCTGAACAAGCCTTTACGCTGTGTTTACTATCCACTTTAAGCACTGGCATTTACCAGACCGCCTCAATTTCCTGTCAAGGAGAAATCAGTAGGTTTTCCTGCAATTGTTTGCTGTCCAGCTTAATCAGTCCCGATAACAGCAGAAGTAAAATATATGTGCTTTTCAGATTAGATGGCACACCTTGAGGTTGCTATGGTGACTGGCAGGCAAGTAGACACCTGTGAATTAACATTAGTGCTGCAGTACCGGGATCTTAATTAGCAACGCAGGGAAGGAGCAGGAACGGCAGGCGATTCACAACATCATCCCAGCCCTTTATCAAAACACAGCCTCCATAAAATCAAAGAGAATTAGCTTTCAAATGAACAGGTGTCAGACACAGACACTACCCCCAGTGATCAGACAAGCTGCTCACAGAGAGCGAGGAAGAGCATTTTAGGTCTTTTAGGCACAACATTCAACTGCAGCAGCCCCCAGCAGGTCATCAAAAATAATCTAACTGTTTGTTTAGTCCTTCTCTACTTTTTGCTTTTACATTTTAAATCATTGGTATGGCCAAAATGAAACTGCAATATTTACACATTCACACTACAATGAAAACACTATAAATTATTTTTTTAAAGATTTTATAATTATATGCCTTGATTTGGTTTGTAATCTGTGTGCATTTTTAAAATTTGAATGAGTTCCATAAAAATAAATAAATAAATACATTTTTAAAATCCAGATTTCCAGCTGCCTCTTATCACTGTACTCGACACTGTCATCATAACTGCTGGTTGAGAGTAGTGGGGTTTTTTTTTTGGTTTTACATAATATGTACCTCACGGGCCTGCTGATCTTTTTTATTTATATTGGAAAAATATTTCAATTTTCACCTTTACAAAATGAATTTTGTTGATTTAGACATTTTTGTTATAATCCTTTTCTGTATTTTTAACTGAATAACTATTTAAGAGTACGTAGATAACAACCCAGCCTCTGAGGTGATCCACAAGCACACATTAATTGTCCTTCAGTAATTACCTTGGCTGCTGGTTGTGTTGCACAAAATTCAGAATGAGCTCCTCTTTTTGTCTGTCGCTTCTGTTTTAATGAGCGGGTACCAGGGCTTAATACTGGACCTACGCTCTCCTCCAGAGCACGTTCTCATGGGTGGAACTGTGTCAAGCTCATTGTGACTGCAGGAGTCGTGCAGCTGGCACCTATAGAACAGTGAGGGAGGAACCAGTGTCCCAATACATTTTCTGCTTTATCAGTCACCAAAATGTTTATCCCACATCTCATTTTAATAGGTTGTCAGACTATATCAGGGGAGTATGTGATTCATGAGTGTTGTTGGTAGAAGCTGGGAACTGGATGATGAAGTAAAGGCCATAATAATGGGGAAAAGTCTAAATTAACTATGTGAAAAAACAAAGATGTGATCCATGCATGTTAGATTACGTCCAATATTGTGAATGGCCATGTTTTATTTCTACGCTCTGCGCTGCTACAAACGCATGGAACGGTGAGGACTTCCTTTTACACTGAGGCTTCACTTTCAAGATCAATAAATGTTGATGTGTTGTAGCCATTGTGGCAATGCTAGCGGTAGTACCATCTTATTTATTGTATTTTTCCCCATTTAGTAAGCTCACACAGATTTTTTATCAGACTGGAAGAATTGGAAAGTGACAGAAATATGTAAAACATTATAATATAGTTATTATATTTGTTTTAGTAAGAGCTGGTTTAGGTTCAAATATGAATTAGTTCATCAGTTGCACATCATCATAAAATATTCAATTCAGCTAATTTACAGGTGTCATCTTACATCATGAATATTGTAGATTTTGAGGGCCTATGGATCGAGGAAGTAGTTGTAATTTTGATGCTGCACAGCTACCCTCCTAGAACACACCAAATCACTCTGAATAATTAGTATAGTAATAGATTACAGTCTGTATTTTACACAAATTTGTTCTGAGCTCACTAAACCTGGCATAATATTAAATATATTATGTTCATGACATTGTCGTTTTTTACTGTATGCAGCTTATTTGCATTATTTGCAGTAACTGTATGTGGCTACTTTTACATTTTCAGAAATGAACTGTTGTTGTAATCTTTAAAAAAATACAAAGAATATGGTAAATTTGATGTAAAATTAAGGTAATCAGAAAGTCATTAACACAACAAAGATTTAAATAGAGGCAGCCCTTAATAGAACTTGAGAATCTGCCATCAACTGCAATTGAGAAAAACACATAAAAGCCCTTTAAATTGTTCTGTTTTTTGCCACAAAAATAAAAGTCCTCATTATAGTGACCTTTTTAGAGCTACAATGAAAAGCTCAGCACTGCTGTTAGCAGACTTTACTGAGTGACGCTGGGAGAAAAAGCTGCCAGTAAACCTTGGTGCAGAGGACATATTAACTTCTGCACTTTACAAATATGTGTCGTCTAACTTTTGTATGAAAACAAACATGGTAGTTTATGAGGAAAGTAAAATAAAAGGAAGGACTGAGTGAGAAACACTGCAGATTGTTGCAGAATCAGTGGGTGAAGCCCTGAACTTTCTTCTAAGGAGAGAAAGGTTGGATTTAGTTCTCTGGTAGATGATCCATAAACTTATTTGTTTGTCATGTGTTTTTATGAAATAAGCAAACCTGATTGTACAGCTCTGAGTTTGACCTGAGGTGCAATGGAGAGATCTTGTGCAATATTAATGCATGTTTTTTGTTCAGTTGGAAAATTGGACAAAAGTGAAGCAGACCACAGAACATTGGTCAGTTATACAATAACAGCCAAGTGGAGACTCAAACAGACAAATGAGCAGACATCAAATAGGTGGGACTAATGATGTTTGGCCTTTAATATATAATATAGATTTTTTATGTTTAATTAAAATTCAGTTCACAGTGCATGTTTTAACACATCCAGGACATTAACATTCAAAGGGACATAGTTCCCTTGAATGTTAACTCTTGTCAGAGTTAGCGCATTTTATTCATGGATTACGGTCTTTTTTTTTTGTTTCTGTTTCCAGTTTTCAGGACCATTTAAAATATAATAAGTTAACTGAGAACATGGTAAAAACTTTATGTATAACATAAATACCCCAGAGGATATGTAGCATTTATAAAAGTAGATGTTTGTGTCTCAAAGCTAATGCTGTAACCGGAAAGGCGGGATGGTATCTGTGCATGACATGGCAAACCAAATGAACACACCAAGCCTCCGGCAAAAGAAAACTGTGCTTCTGTTCATTCAATGACACAGTAGTGCATTCAAATGAAACCACAACAGGCCCCCAACAGTTGAAAATTGCTCTGGTCTGGTGAGGCCTTTACAAGTGATCAACTCTGATAACTGTTTTTACTCCTTGTTTTGCTACAAAAAAGTTTGTAAATTGTCACATCTCATATCCTGTATAGTGTCTGTTAAGAATGATGAAGCCATGTGTCCCTATTCATGTCTTGTAGAACAAAAGAACTCCTCATGGTGCCTCCCTTTGTCTTCGGGGTTAATTTCATGCAGACTGCTTGATGAAAGTCGTGACACTAAAACTGTATGGGCACTATCAAATTATCAGCTCTGAAAATATTGAAACCCAAAATAGATGTGCTGATTAATTCATGCAGCCAAATGGAGGGAACACCTTGGAGACTTGTCACACTTGGTCACATGTGAGGTTGTGTAAGTGAATATTATATTATATTATATTATATTACATTATATTATATTATATTATATTATATTATATTATATTATATTATATTATATTATATTATATTATATTATATTATATTATATTATATTATATTATATTATATATTATATTTTATTATATTTTATTATACTATATTATAGTATAAATAAGTCTTATTTCTGCCTTTTTTCCATGGAAAAACGAATTAGACAAATCAAGTCGACCACGGCCATCCTCAAAATCAACCCCAATCGACCAGTGCATCTGGAGATCTGAAGCCTATCTGTGCCTCTCCCAGAGCTGTGACCAATCAATACATTTAAGCCCCTGTGCCTGTGCTCCACTGTCAGCTAATGAATGCACTCAGGACACACTGCTCCTTTGCACTCAGCAACTCATGAATTGGGCACTAGAGGCAGGTGCATTAGAGACAGGTGCCCCAGAGGCAAGATCAGCAATAACCCCAGGGAACAGCACTTCATGTAGACTAACTACCAAGTACCAAGAATTAAGCAGTGATAGCTTGTTTAGGATTGTTTTCTTCACTACTTTTGATTTCATGATCTTCACATTTGCAAATTAAGGTATTGTTATTAACCAGTTCTGTTTTTGAAAAACAGAGATAGAATAGAACTAAGAGAAGTCAGCAAGTCTTGTCAAATAGTCCAGGTGTCCACAGTCAGCTACGTCAAGATAGCAGCACGTCTGTGGGACAAGGGACGTCTGTGGTTAGGCACTCTAAAACAAGGCTGGATGTTTGAGGCTTCCAATAATAAACAAACAAATACAATAGACAGAACAATCAAACTTACAAGAGTATATTTGACTTGACTTAAACATTATCCTACCTGATAGCCATAATGATCATAAACTCATACATAGTAAAATTCATGTTCAGAGTGTGTGCATTTAAAAGAGAATTTAAAGGTGCACTATGTAACTTTTTGTCTATCACCTGCTTGTCTCAGGTATGTTGTACAGGTCCCCTCGCCTGTATACCATACCTGACAAGTACCTGGTGATAGTTAACACTGATGTTTTAGTTAACACTGTATGCTTAAACTTCTACATTCTTATAACAATAGACCTTCAAAAAAAAAAAAAAAAAAATACAACAACATGCATTCTTATTGTCTCCACAGATGCAAATTAGGAGTCCTCACAGCCTATATTTAGACTGTATGTGTCTTACATGTGTTCCTCTTTCCCATATTTTGCATCATTATTTTGTTTGTTTGCCCCTCTCTTGGCCTTGTCTGATCATTTGGAGCTGATCTAAGAGAGCTATGAAAGGATTCACTTCAGATTGTATCTTGTTTTTGTATTATCACAGAGCTAAAAATCAGTTTATTTGTGCTGATAAAGAAGAGATTTCCATTGTCTTAATAAATCTGTAACATACTTTGCCTTTACACCTGTACTAAAGATTTACTCAACCTCTTGTTAAATTATATGCATTTTTTAGACCGTTTAAAAATATTTCACAATTTTGAAAGTGACTCTTCAGCGCGATTCCCCCCAATGTGTAATAGCCATTCTGAAAAGGTCACACATCATGGGGCCACAGCAAAACTAATTAAAGTCTTTAAAAATCATGAGCCTAGCCTTTTGAAGAAAAACCCACCTGATCAACACAAGTGATCTCTGTGCCCATCTGGACTTGTAGTGAGAAATCATTGATTATTCTCTATCTGACAGTAATATCATATTGCATTATAATGTTTGTTTTAAATTTCAATTAAAATAACATGAGTAATTAGGCAATAAAGACAGAGATTGTTACTAAGATAAGTACACATTTCTTTACGGGTATTTAGTTCTAAACTACAATATAGCTACATTTTACATTTTTATATTCTAAACCACAATATTGATCTGAAATAATTTATATATTATCAGCATATTTTGTATTATCTGGTTTGTTTTATTATTATATGACATTTTTCACCCATACATCTATGACCCACAGTCTGAAATTTTGAAAAAAAAGTAGAGAGTAGTGAAGAGAGTAGGTGAAGGGAGTAGTGAACGGAGTACGTGAAGGGAGTAGGTGAAGGGAGTAGTGAAGAGAGTAGGTGAAGGAAGTAGTGAAGAGAGGATTGAAGGGAATAGTGAAGAGAGTAGGTGAAGGGAGTAGTGAACGGAGTCGGTGAAGGGAGTAGGTGAAGGGAGTAGTGAAGAGAGTAGGTGAAGGAAGTAGTGAAGAGAGGATTGAAGGGAATAGTGAAGAGAGTAGGTGAAGGGAGTAGTGAACGGAGTCGGTGAAGGGAGTAGGTGAAGGAAGTAGTGAACGGAGTAGGTGAAGGGAGTAGTGAAAACAGATTTTTTTAGCATTCAAACCTACAGGACAATACAGGATTACTCAAACATGCAAACATGTTATAACACAGATAAATGCTCATAAAAAGTTGTTTACACATAATAAAATAGGTTTGTGGCAGAAGAAATGAAACTGCTCAAATTCTGATGATTATTACTGATGTAGAGAAAGTTTCAGCGGTTTCTCTACATTGAGCCACTCCTGGATGAATCAGGGATTACACCGTCTCGTTTACATCAATTATTATTGATGTTTTGAGACAAACTTATGTTATTGTCTCGTGAAGTTTTCCTACTTCTCTTTCTGCTAGAAGTATTGTTATTATTTACAAAAGATCAGAAACTTTTCATCATGTTCCCAAGGACCAATGAGTGAATTGTCATGGTGGAGCACTGTGAACGTTCAATGGAAATGAACTCAGGTCTGGTCTCTCTCAAGCTTCAAGTGTTTTTCCCATGTAGTTGGGATAGTAGTGTAGTTCAGATGTACAGTAAAAACAGCTCCTAGAATCAAAATGTGACCCCTGTGTGCTGTCTGCATCTACTTAATAAAGTATTTTATCATCCAAGAACCAGGAAGTGAGCTAGCATGCAGATTGCTGTTAACTTAACCATGACAGTAAAACTCTGCTTTATTCTGAAAGTTGTGAAAAGCCCATAGAAAATGCTAGAAATGCTTTAGAAAAGTAAGTGCTACAAAACATTTAAAATGAACTGGATCTTTTTTCCATTTTGTCACAGTAAAATCGAGTATAGGACTTTTACACATGCTCACAACTGGATAACTCTCATTGTGCAACAACAGCACCCCAATTCCTCTGTCAAGAGTTGAGCCAAACATGACCCCCATAAACACATTTTGGGGATGAGTGGAAGGTTATTCAGTTCAAGTATCTCAATTATCTGGGCCAGGTGACCTTTTCCACAAATTTTACACAAAACAAACACAGAGCCAGGTGGATCCGCTCCACCAATAACTCTGTGATCTCAGATGTGAAGCACTGAAAACCAACGGGCAGCTTCTTCAAATAGCTGCAGGACCATCTGGATTAGACTCAATCCAAAAGTTTTCAAAGGCAAAGTCATTTAGCCACCACAACTGCACTGACCTGCAATGATATGAACATTTGAACATCACCTTTATGTAGTCAGATAGATACTGCAGCTGACTTACTTCATGAAGCTGTGCTAAAAGCCCTTTAAAACGTTCTGCAGTTATTTTAACAAAATTATGTCTGCCAAGACAATGCTGTCACTTGCTTTGACAATACAAAGACGCCATATCACGTCTCCTCAATGTCCAATGGCCATGATTAACTAATCAGAGAAATGCATGGTCTGTTTTTGTCAGCAAGCACAAAATTTCTTGTATCTGAGGTAAAATAAGATATTTTTAGTTCTGATTGATACCAGAATATTTGAGAGTAACTCTCTACCGCATTTGAGAGACACTTGCTACAAATTAGTAGCCTGATTGCAGATCAGGCAAACAACTTGCAATTGGGAAAAGTGTGCAGTGCTGGTCCACCTTGAGCTATCTTCTAGAAGAGAAAGGCAAACAGTCTTATATATTTCAATAATGATATTGATATAGTTTCTTTGTGTGGCTAGTTATTCATTTACTATAGCTATAGTCACTGTTGGTATTTTTCTCATAAAATCAAACTTTGTTTTGCAAGAACAGCAATATTGACGACTGAACTTCAGGTCAAGCTATTTTTGATATTTGGCTTGGATTTCAACTTCTCCCTCTAGAAGCACATTCCTTCACATATGAACCAGGCTGTAGGATATAAGTAAAGATGCTGATTTGACCCTCAAACTGCTAGTGGGATATGGCTCATTGCTGCAGGTATATGATAAATGTCTATGGCAGATTTCATTACAGTGTGATAGTGGTCTCTGCAGCATTTCTCAGCCACCACCACCATTATCTGTTTACTCTCTCAACCTTACCCTTCTCCCCCTTTAATTTCAGCTCTCTCCCTCACAGATTCTATCTCCCCTCTGGGTCATGGATGGTGGCTACGTGTGCTGTTGTCCTGAAATGACATCAGTTTTTCCTATTGCACACTGTTGTCTGCTGCTGTGGGAACACAATCTGAAACACGTGTTAAATAGAAAGAATACATCAAAAAATCACATCAGTTTAAATATATATGTGAACAGAGAAATGACAGTGAAGTGCCTTGTGAACTTTCTTCATTACTTACTAATTAGTTATGTTTGGTAGATTCATTTTGGAAATAACATTATTCATTGTTTGTTACAGTTGTGTATAACAATTCACATCTTTGTCAAACAACAGCTAGAGCCATGTTGTCTATTATAGAGTAAAGGGATGAGTCTGATATTGGCAACAGGCAAGAATCTCTGTTGGTAAACCAGCTCATATAAATAGCACACCAGAACCTATGTCTGTAGGTGTTTATCTCTCCTTTGCTTACTCCTTTTCTTACTTTGCACCTTAGAAACAGATGCACATCTTGACAAATGGTTAATGTAACAAAAACATTCAAACTTGGTTGGATGGAGGAGCTCATCTCTTTTTCCTCCTCTCATTCTTAAATCACAAAATTGAACTTTTCCACTGTCTTTTCATTGTCTTTATTGTGATTTGAGGCTTCTAATATACTCCCTGTGTATACTTTGTCGTTCTTCAGGTCTCCTTCCCCGAGGCCCAAATGGCAACAGCTCCCCCACGCTTCAGTGAGTGCCTGATCGGAGGAAGAAAGAGCCGCCTGACACAGACAGGTGGAGCGAAGTATGAGCAGATGAGTAGAATGACGTGAGCCTTGAGGACCATTTCCTGAGCGATTGAGCAGTGGGCGGCTGAGCTTTGAAAGAGGTAGGCGGTCCTCATTTTATTGCTCATTTTATTCATCAAGGCCCAGTCATAAGTTTCCCTGAGCGCTGAATTAAATAGTGCGTCTCATCACGACACGTCCAATAGGTCTGTCTGGGCTCTTGTGCTTCGCTCCCCCTCGCAAGCCTAAAATGATATGAGTCTTTTATAGGCATTTGAGTCAACAAAGGGTCAGTATTTGCATTGTTATGAGCCTTTCCATTGAGAGCGATGGGCACAGAGCAGCTCTCCTCTCCATTGCCTGTCTAATTACACCTTGCATGATGAAGGGCGGTGGGGGAAACCTAGTTATCGCTAAAAGCCTATAATGTCATTGTGGTGCTGAGCTGCAGCCAGGAACACAGCAGCAAAGCGACAAGAATCGAGTTTTAACACAGAGAAATTACAGTGGGGAAATGCAATATGAAAAGATAGTCCATAAAAAAAGATAATTTTGGAGGCTTAAATAGCACACACTTCCACAAACTGCAGCTAAACAATAGTACCATGTAGTTCAGTTTCATCTAAATATTCATTCACTTGTCAGTCATTCTGGTGGAGAAACAAAAGATGAAATAATTAAACCAATAATGTAAAGATAACCATACAGTAAGTAAAAAAGAAGGCACCTGAATTTTTACACCTATAAAGTCTTGTCTCTGTCTGCCTTCAGTTCTGACCAAGTGTTGGGAGATAACAGGCCTTTTAGGCTGTGCACCAGCGGCTCACATCCTGACAGCTGACGGTTTTACCTTCCTCCCACATATATTATTATCTAAATTCTTTCTCTTTGTCCAATCTTTTCTTTTGTAATATATATATATATATATATATATATATATATATATATATATATATATATATATATATATATATATATATATATATATATATATATATATATAACATATTTATAAATAAATATGTCAAATGATTTTTATATATATATATATATATATATATATAAAAATCATTTAACAGAGCTTTGAGCATCTGGAAAAGTGCTATTTTGTATTTTGTAACTGGTATTTTCTACCACTTATTAGCAAATAGTTTTGTAACCTGCACTTGCTTTAACTCTCTTTGCACCTGCTCCACTGATTCACAAATAATCGTTACTGTACAATTTGTGCGGTCCTGGCTCAAACTGTACTTTAATTACACAATAATCTGTTGAAATGGCAGCAGCTGTGTCCAGCACCTCTGTGTGCAACACAGACTTCTGCCAAAGCATTGCTGCTTAATTGCAAAAACAATTCAAAGACCTACAATTGAAAAACAAAACCTTTTATTCCACTTTGGTGCAATCATTACTCACCATTTGTGACCTGAGGTTTATTCAACCTCTACTTATTATTTCTGGTTGCCCTCATATCTCAATAGCCATAAAATGTTATAAAGTTTGGATTTTTGTTTTAATTATTTTACCATCTCGCTCAAGGCTGCTAAAGCAATTTCAAAACAAATACTGAATTAATACAGAATATAACAGTGCTTTATATTGAAAACTATGCAAAGTGGAAGTAAACATAAACCCATATGAAAGCCTTTTTATTCAGACAATTTGTGGGTTCATTTTTTTCATGGCCTGTGCAGCTGCAGTCTTGTTGTAAGGACACTTAAAGCTCATCAAATGAATGAACCACGCTCAAGCTTCCTGTATACTCCGAGACATGTGTGACCGATAATGTCCTCAGATGAAAACAGACATACAAACACAGACTAGAGGTTGTAATTCGTTGCTTTATGGCTTATGTGCATCCATGTTTATATTTCATGCATGCTTCTGCTTGTCATTTCAAAGCTCAGTGATCTGCTATGTTATGTTAATTGGTCCACAGAGGATTGTTCACAAGACAGGAGTGATGCTCTTGTGTCAGCAAAACTCTGGCACTCTGTTTAAAAGACAAGTCTGTGACAGCCTCCTCTGTAGTCTCAGCAGCACGGGGAGATTTTGAGGGTACATTTTCACCACATCACACATGAGTCTCTTTTTCTCTGTTTTCATTTTTTGTCCCTGGGTTCATTTGTGCGTTTGTGCTCTAGGCAGATATTGCTGTCCGCTGTCTGAGGGATCCACACTGGAGATAAAATTACTACCATAGCCTCAAAACACCAAGATATGAAGCAGCACAAATAATGTGAACTGGACCTCATTATTCAACATTTGTAAAATGAAAACGATTCTGCATCATGTCATAATTTAGTTAGTGAGGGTTTGGGTTTTCATGTTCATCTGAAGTGGCAGCAGGGAAGCGTCATTCCTGTTGTATTTACAATATCTGCAACAAAGAAGAAAGGACATCTGCTTCAGCACTTCAGCAGGATAGTGCAATAAGACCAAAACTTATATACATATATTTAAGTCATTTCATACCATCTCTCCATGTTGGATTTGAACAGTGATCTGAATCCACCCTGTAATATATATTTTGTCAGTGGCCTTATACCAACCTATATAAATATCCTGTATAATCAGTGTGTCATTGTGTGTCGCCCACATAAGCCTGGACAATGTTATAGGCGTTGTATGTTGCTGATAAGTGCTCTAATGTCTTTTTTCTAAAGGTTGAGAGTGCATGTAAATAGCCAGCACATCTCCCTCTGAACGCTTATCTGAAATCTCACGCTTACATCACCCCTCTGTATTCCCTGTCACTCTTCATCCAGGAGTCTTTTAAGACCACATTGAATTAGCATGTCCATCAACAGAGGAATTACTGTGGGAGGCCTCGGGTTGTCCATTGTTAAAACAAACACACTCCTAATTAACTCAGAGAAAGATGGAAGATTAAAGACTGGACTCAAGCGAATGCAGTGTAGCTTAAGAAAAAAAAATCTAAAGCATTTCAAAATTAATTAATTAAGACAAAGATGTATAAAAGATTATAGTTTTGAAATATATGATGAATACTGATATGTGTTGTGAACAGAAGTAATGTTTTTTGTACATGAAAAATCTACTTGAACACAGTTAATTTCTATCCAAATATACCTCTTCAATAAAACTGCAGTACACTTCAACTAGACTGCATTTCCTCAGCAGAAAAGTACCAGAAAAGAATGAAGCTTTAAAACTAACTCGTCCTCTACCTAGTCTGCCTTGTTGTCTGGGTGGGATTAACCAGCAGTGCAACAGGATCTTCCTAAATGTCACACAACCTTTTGAAAGAACACATTCATCACTGAGCAGAGCTGACAATAACACAAACAGTACATCTTCTGGCTTTCCATTAGTTTGTAGCATGCATCAATAATAAAGTCTCCTGTTGGCTTCCATTGTTTGCATCAGCGCAGGATGAACGAACGCACACATTTTAGTCTCTCAATGTGTCATTATCTCTACACTGTACCCGCGCCGCTTCGTCACAGCTCTCTCATGGCGCGAGAAAAGGTCAGGATCATCCACCTCATCTAATCAAAGATCCATTAATGTGGCGTATGTAAATAGGACACCCATGGGCGCACCTACACTGGTCCTGAGTCCCTGTCACAACCCCTTAATTCATCCACATGCACATAGAGTGGGGCTTACTGGCACGCAATTCTCACTGGAGGTAATTACACCCTTATTCATGTGTCTGTGTAATTATACCTTTAGCACCATACAGCAGAGCACAGTCGAAAAAATCACGACATCTACTGCGTTCCCGTCTTAAATTTACATTTGTTTTTTGTTTTTTTACTTTTTCTGCACATGAAAGTTTTTTAAAATACTTTTATGCAAAACTGGTGTGAAAATTACATCCTGGAAAATGGGGTGTAAATTGCAAGTTGTCTCTTGAGTTTCTGTAGAATTAATTTGTGGAAAAGGTGCACTAGGGAACTTTTCTGGTAGAACGCCACCTGCTTGTCTTTTTAGCCTGATGGCATCTCCATTTGACACATGTGGTCAGATTAGATATTAATTCTATATGTACTATTAAAACTCCATCATCAGTATCATTTATTATCATAATGATAATAACAGTACATTGTTCTTGTATTATATAATATAATTTTGCACATAATATCACTGAAACGTGTCCCCAAAAGTTCAAATGAAATTGAGAGAGAACAAGTAATAACTGCAGTGAACTCTATATCAAACTAATGGCGGTGGCAGCAGCAGCAGCCTGGTTTGTGCTTCTTCAGATCTAATTATGTTCCATTTGACAGTGCTTCTGCCTGAACTCCTCAAAGCGACACAACACGTTTGTCACAGCGCGTCCTGCAGGTGTCAGCTCTGAACAAGGCCAATAATCACACACTTTAGACTGTTCCTCTCTGTTCACTTTGTAGCATCATTACATTTAGAAGACAAGATATCTTACCAAAGGACATGCATCAGAGAGGTCCTGGACAATAAGGACATTTGCATGAGAAGAAACATTTTAATGATCTCCAGACTCTGCTAAAGCCACATCTGTGCAGTGCTTTTTCAAATGAGAACATCTGCTGAATTTTCTGATGCTTCCAACACTTTTCTGTTATTTTGTTTTCTAAAAATGATTTGAATTAGCAACTTTATAAACCAGTTTGTACCTGTTGAATTATTTCCTATAGGGATTTTTAAAAAGCAGTGTTGAGTTTTGGTACAGTGTATTCAGAGGATGAGGAGCACAGATGAAGACCTTTAGATAAAAGAGTGAAAAGAAGCCAATCAAGTGGTAGAAGAGCAAAAGGGAAGAAGAAAGTATTACATAGAGGTAGAACAGAAGAGTGAGTGGTCTGAAAATGTTGCAGTGAGGCTGCCACAACCCAATTACAACACCATTATGGGATTGTGATTATGCAGTTTTACTCCTTCTGCAATGTCTGATGTTTGAATAACAATCTTTCCTCTTATGTTGTGGACCCAGACATGCATGGGCACAAAGATACATAGAGGGAGTTATTATTCAGAAGATAAGGGCAGTCCAGTTTAGGTCTCAGTAGAATCATTGCATGTCCACATCACTGTGACTGGAGTGGGGTCTTACCTGGAGATATAATTTCAGTACATGTTTTGGTGGGATTTTCCACCGCACCTTGTTGACTGTGTTACAGGGGCAGCAGTTTAAACAAGAACTCCCAACTTCTATCTGCCCAGTTTCTAGGAAGGAACGCTGAGACCTGCAGACAGACGTAGTGATCCCATGCCCAAAACATCTGAACTGGCCCCTCTCAATGTGGAGGAGCAGATGTTTTACTCCAAGCTCCCCCAGGGTGCTTGAGCTTGGGGGTGTTGGGATCATCTTGGGTTCCTATGAGGTTTTAGGTCAAAATCAGATCTCTCTCACTATCCATCTCTTTTCACATATTTGAGTAAAATAATATTTCACCTGCTCAGGATTTTTACTGACTAAATCCATAACTGAGCAACTTTTCTGCTCTAACACTGATAAAATACATTGTTCAAATTCTTCTCTAAAACAGTGTTTTGGTCATTCTCATTAAATATTAAGCTACATAAGCTGGCCCTGCATTCATTACTGTGTTGTGTACCTTTCAGTGAAGAGTCTAACGTCTCTTGTGTGAGGTCCATGGCGCAGTGCAATAATTCAATGCTAAGTTACTTGGGGATATAATGTTAGTAGCACCAGGCTCTCCAGGCGGTACATTGCTGGTAGAGAGAAGGGCTGCTACTAACTCTATTAACTCACCATCTGTCTCTGAAAGTCTCACTCTGTGGAAAACCAAACTGATAAACTCCCAAAGCTTTGATGAATAAGACACAGCTGACGTCTGCTTTTGAAAATCATCTGATCCATTAGCAATACAACAGCTTGTACTTGTAGTTGTTAAGGCTTGGTTTGTTTTAATGAAAAAAAAAAAGTTTACTGTGTTATTATTATTATTTAGCTTTTTGTAAGTTGTTGTAATAAATGCCCATAGCAAACTGTGCACAAAGTTAATCCCAGGAGGACTAACACAGGCTGGGCTAGGTTGGGCCTGACTGCATTGATCTGATAGAGCTAATTTTTACACTCAAAGGGCGACTAACCACACACTTCTTGATTATCTGACTATAAAACTTTATAATAACACTATAACACTTTATAATTAGATGCAAGCACTATGCAGCTCACTTATTTTGACCTCAAAAGCTGCTTATACAATACATCTATGCTGGGGCAAATTATGCTGAAAATGGGTACCCTTTAATGAATGATTTAGTCACAGTGTAGATTCTTCTGTCACTGTTGTCATGGGGCAGACTAATGGCAATGTGGCTGCCATTCTGTGCCTACAACCACTCTCAAATGACACATTCAGTGAATTATTGTGCAATTATTGGAAAAGCAGGTTGAATGTTGTGGGACTTTAAGAATAATTAAGACAGAACATGCTTAAAATCTAAAGAATAGTGTGTTTTAATTCAGTTCACTAGTTTGTAGAAGTTGCAATTAACTTTAATTTGCAGTGGCCAGCATAGTTTAATAATTATACCAAAAAGCTTTTAATCGAAACAGTTGTTTCATGTTGTGTGTTTTATAATTCTTGCTTCGACAAAAAATTAACTTATTATCTAACAGAAAAACATTGAGAGGCGCCCCGTCTCCAGTCACAAATTGTGTTTCAGCCTAAAGCGTGTGAACACATAATGGCAGCTGTAAATGTCGGCAAGAGAGAAATCTAAACTTAATTACCTGCTGTGGAAAAAGATCAGCTAAAAGCCCAACAACAGTGGCTTCATTTGCCTAATTACTGCAAATACATACAATGTCATATACCGCAAACAAAGAAACCTGCAAGAGTGAGTGACAGAATTAGTGCTAATTACAAACTGATAAAGGTTCAAGAGGTAATTAGCCTGTAACAAATGCTAATACATTGATACAAATAAAAATGCATGTCTATGGGACATTAGTCATAAACTATTTATCAAAGTAAAGCTTTTATCAGGGTGAGCTATTTAAATGTATTAATGTATGTATCATTAAATTATATGTATGTATGTATGTATATACATCCTGTAATTGTTAAAGATAAATGGCAAGAGTCCTATATCACACAAGATTATTATTATTGCAAACAACAGCATAAACTCTCACCTAGAATTTCAGTTTTTCTATTTCTATTTCTATTTCTATTTTTCTGGACAAGGAATTACTAGTCCACATGATCTTTTATGCAACACACCCACAATTTTTCATTTTATACTCGCAGTTTAGCAGCTGGAATGATAGCTGAGGCCCCATATGTGGGGCGGACACTTATAGGGTACCTCATGATACAACACATGGCTACCCAACATCCACATAAATCACCATGAATTAATATTTCTAGGGAAATTACCTATTATGCAAAATTTCACTGTAACATGAAATATGCATAATATGAAAATAGTAAAACGGCTAAATAATTTTAGTTTGGCATTTTGTATAGTAACCCTAAGTAATAATCCATCATACAATGTAGTATGATGACAAAAGCACTTAACTGTGCATATAGAAAAAATACACTTGTGCTAGGTGTTTAAGACCCCACATAATGGCTCAGCTAAAGGCAGTGTAGACTAAATGACATTTCCAAGCACTAAACTGCTGGCCCAGTGTGGATCAGCCACTGCTACACATAGTGCTTTTCCCACATTAGTTGCTGTCATTGATCAAGTGTGATATGCAGAGCGTAAAAGAGTTTTGGGGGCTGGCATTGTGTGGAGAGCTGTGACGGGAATGCATTAGTGGCATACATAAAGAACAGATAGCAGTATGTGTGTGTGAGATTATGTTTTGTTGCTGCAGCGATTCTCAAACCCTGAGGGAGGTAAGAGCATGTGATCTTCGGTGTTTTCTCTTGTGCCGTTTGATTTGGGTTCCTTTAGATGACGAGATAAGTGCGGCACCATGCAGAGTGAGAGGAACATGAGACATGGACTCAAAAGTGAGCTACACAACTACATCACAGCAGTGCCCTGGGAGACTACTGTCCATTTTAAAGAACTGCTACATCTGAAGTGTGACAGCTGTGAACACATAATCACATCTGCTGGGCAAATAACCACTTAGGAACCAGTATTTAAAACATTTCTTTGTGATTAAGTCTTTTGTGAGACAGAAGAAACTCAGAAAATCAGTAAAGATTCAACTACATCAAGCACTTTGTTAAATTCCAATAAAACAAACATCAAACAAATAGTGAAGCCAGTAGGACTGTCTGTGCTATAGTGTTAATAATAATAGTGTTAAAACTACAATACCACTGTTTTACATGCCTGTATTATAATTAAGCAGTAAATCTAAATAGTAATGCACAGTTCCATGTTCTTTTGTTATGCCCTTGCCGAGGACTAGGATTTCAAACATGCACAGATAGAGAAGAGCTTTGACTGCTGTACATTGTGCTCTTTAGTGAGGGGCGTGAGCTGTCTGATGCATGGCTCCACAGGCATCCTTTAAGCTTAATGACCTGTCTTTACAACACACATCTGCTGCAGTTTATCTCCATTTTAATTGGGAACATTACGTTTTATGTCTACATTAATAAAGCAGAGGCTGAGGAGCATCCAAAAAAAGTCATTATGATGCGGACGGAAGAAGAACACAACACAGCTGGGGGCATTCTGTGTCCTTCCTACTTTGTAAATAATTTGTCTAGTCCTGGTTTGTAACAATAGCTAATAGATGTCCTAATAGTACTCTTATAGCAACAACTATAGACAGACAAAACATGACATGTGTAATTTATCAAACATAACAGATATTGTACCAAAATGTTTTGTATTCTATTGATAATCTGACGCAGACACTTGCCCTGTAAACCAAGTGTTGCAGATGAGGTGATGGTGAAAGAAACAGAGGGAGAAAGCGAGAGAGGGAGAACGATACAAAGGCCCAGCTGCCACTGCGATGCTGTGGCTGTTTTGGGAAACACAGTGGTGATTCACGCTGGCAAATTGATTCATTTCTTGTACTGATAAGAACCTTTTTCCCTTTGTGGGTGTATGTGACAAACACTCAGAAAAAAACCCACCATGCTGTAGGCTTGTAAAGTTTAACATCAGACTACAACTTTGGAAATGACACTTTCACAATTAGCATGTTTGTCAATAATAAAGGTTTTCCACAAGACGTCTTTATGCTCAACAAGTGTTTATGATTGCTTTTTAGGCGGCCATCTTAAAGCACGCAGGGTTGTGATTGCAGCTGCTTTACCATCGCAGTGTCCCTGAGTATCTGGTAGTGTGTGGGATGTTCTTAGCGGGAGTGTATTTGTGTAATGGGAAAACAGGGGCAATAGAAAGCTTTGACCAGTGCTTATCAGTCTTATGTCCATAGCAACAAACCAGGCGGTAAAAGAACAAACATCCTCACATCTCTGCTCTGCTCTCATGGCGATCCACCATAAGGCAATGCTTTTCAGAAGATATCCCAGAGTCCAAGCACACACCTCCAAGACGTTAGCACACCCTTAAATATGAATCTGTTTGTGCTGGTTCTGAGTATTCATAAAAAAAGAAAGAAAGAAAAAATAGTTTGAAATTTACATTTTTTAGGATAGTGGGAAAACATTCAATAAGTGGATTTTAAAATCTAAGATGAATTGCAACTAACGTGGCAACACAATTTTTGACCAAAATGAAACAAATGGTAAAAATATAAATCAACTAAATAGTTACACTGTGTTCCTTTTGTCTCGGGATCTTGACATCACAAATTCTGCTGCTGTTGCCCTGATACTGAGACTTGCAGGCTTCAGGAAATGGGGACAAGCACTTACTCTTATTTGAAAATGTCAAGTCCCAAAGATGAGATTGACAGCTAGTTTTACAGACATCAATACAGCCTCTTGTGCTGGATGTAGTGCACAGTGTACAAAATCATTGTTATCCTAATGTGCCTATTGTGTACAAGGCAGCAAACTAAACTACACATATCCTACAGCAAAGTACCAATATTGTGCATCAAATTCTCTACAGTAAGTAAAATGGTGCTTGGCTAATAATTCTCGAAAGGCACTTGTTTATTATGTATTTTATGTAAATAAGTTCTGCATGCTTCAGTATGTCTCCAATCATGTAGCAGCAGGTCCAGCAGACTATATTTATTTACTTGGATGACAGGCTCATACTTTAGAGAAAACACATTGGACAAACAGGAGGCATCGCTGTCCATGGTCCTGTCTACCGTATCAGTGAAGACAACAAAAAACACGTTCAACAGGTTTGTTTTTAATATTAACAAAAAGATCCAGACATTTTTACAGATCCGGTACACAACTTATTGACAGTGTCTGAAAAGAGCTTTCAGACTCTAAACAGGGTAAACACGCACAAGCTTTGGCTCACAGTGTCAAAACAGTAACGTTATAGTTTGCACTGTCTATGATATTATGGTGGTCAGTTCTGCCATCTATAGCCTCATTGTAATTTAATTTAATTTAATTACTTCAAAACAAAACACTAACATTATCAATCCAGAAGACAGAGAGTGAAAGATTTTTGGAAGACTTAGTTTTGTTTTTACTTCTTGTGAAGCCACAATTGTTACAACCGAGTTAAATGTTCAAAATATGTAACTTACTCATCACAGTACAGTGAATTTTCCTACACCAAATATAATTTATTGACTCCTTACATGTAACATCAGAGCAACCATATTGTGAGATAGTGTCACTTCATCTTAATCGATTTAATGTTTACACATGCCAGGGTAAAATCAATATACAAACATAAATTCCCCTTTCCACACATTCATATAAATAAAGACACTGATATGTGCTCACACGTCCACCTTAAATGACTGTTCTTTACCCTTTACCTCAAAGACCTCACTCAGTGTACTCTTTGCTATTGTGGAGGCGATGATTAAAATGGCAAAGGTTTTATAACAACCAAGCAGGTCTCTTTTCCTTTGCTTTGACTTTTATGACAAGTTGCTTTAGGCAATGACAAATGTAATGCACAAATTGTAATAAATGTATTGAGTTGACAGGCACTTTGAACAATGACTTTTGTCTTCATGCTTCTCAACTGCCCAGTTTTGGATGTTTTCATGGGTTTAAATACACTGGTCATCAGATCTTTATAACCACCTGACATTTGGAGCATAATGCCAAAAAGTCTAGACAAAAGATGCTGTGACTTACTGGTCATTTGTTTTGCCTGCTTGGTGTACATGTATATACATATATATTTCTGTGTCCTTTCACGCTAAAAACCTAATACTTGTGCAACTAAAAACAAAGCTGGGGCTGCCGTGATATCACAGCATTCTAAACTATCCATAGTTTAATATTGAGTTGGAGGACAGGTCAGAATATGGTTAAATTTGCTGTTTACTGGCAAAATGCAGATGTTTTGACATGGCTCATGGTTGATATATCTGTAATTACTGGACCTATCCTCATGAAACTAAGATAAAGTTCAATGTTTTTAGTCTGCCAGCACAATTGAACTACTAAGAAGTTTTAGGGGTTCAAAAAGATTGAACTTAATAAAGGTTTGAATGTTGTCATTTGAAAGGACTTTAAGTCGAAAGGACTTATGCCAAGTTTGTAGTCCCAATCTCTATCAAATAAAGATAAGGTCCAAGTTATTTTTTGTGGGTTTTTAGTTTGGCTATTTCTATCAAAAACAATGAATTTACCATAGAGTTATAGGCCCCTAACCTCATCTGGAATCTAGTCTAGAATGGCTTGAACACAACCTGTTGAAGAAATAGAACAGAACATATTGGAAATTATTATTATTCTATAACAAAAATAAAGGTCCACACCACAGTCTCTGATGCTGGGGTGTAGGGCTTGGATGTGCTTCCAAGACAGTTCCTCAAGCGGCTCCTCAAGGATTCTCAGGTGTTGTTTATATAAAATGCATCTTTATAATAAACTGATACACAACATGTTTGTCTATGAAGCATTCAGAGAGGAAATAAATTTGTGTGTGTTTTTATGAAGGAAATTGTGGTCTCTTCTTGTGTCATATTTAAAACATCCTCATCGGCTCTTTGTGTGTGGCTTAGTTCTGTCGATCCATAAAAAATAAAGGCAGGAAAAGCTTCTGGCAGTAATAAAAGGATGTATCCGGATTTGTTGACTGCTTCCTCTGATACAGCAGACTTGTTGGCAGTAAACACTAGTGTAATCTCCGCCGGCATGGTGCTTTAAGATTGAGTATTCAAATCTGCTCATGTCATAATGGAAAAGGGAAACATCAATGATACAAGAGTCTTATAAAATCCTTTATGTTTTATAAAAAAAAAAAAAGACTTCATTTTTGCTTGATCACAGCCTTCGGTAGACTGGTGGTTGTTCATAGGATACCATAATCCCCCAGTGACTTGAGCAGAACTGTGTCTTTAACGTCGTCAAAGACCGTCCTGATATTGTTCGTGTCAGTGGCGCAGGTGAAGTGTGGGTACAGAGTCTTGTTGACAGACCGCTCCTCGTACATCTGGCGAATAAACATCTGTGCATCCTTCACATTCTGCCTCTGACCTGTTCAGTGGAAACGAGAGGAGGTTTTATGCACTGACTCAAAGCACAATTTTTAGCTTAATGTACTTTCTGTACTGTTTGCCCAACAATACAGCTCTTCATTGATTAGTCAATTTAAGAACATCTGTACATTGAACTTATGTTGTATAAACATAAAACTATCTATACAGAATGTAATTTTTAACAAATATGAAAATTTCAAAAAGCAGCTAAGGCAGTAACAACTGTCTGTAATTGAAAACAAATTAGAATATTTTTTCCCCTTTAAAAACAAAAGTAATACTTCACTTGCTAAAGAGTTCTTCAAACCTTGTGCACAGAAAAACAGCTAATCAAGTAAATACCAGGAGCTCTTTAAAGTTCCCATTAAGGTTAAATTGACATGAGGGGCTTGACCCTGAAGTCATTATTTTTGCTAGCTAATGCTACAGCAACTAAAACACAGTAGATTTACAAATAATCAGCACTGTTATTTTCCATCTCACAAGTGCATGCGTCTGGGTTTGTGGGGGGCTGAGAGACCAAGTGAGGTATTTGACCAAGGTTGCTATGGGAAACGGATCCAGTGAAAAGGCTGGGGGTGAGGCTTCAGGGTGTGTGTCTGAGGACTGTTAGGAAGATGCTGTAGTGTACAGCCTTTTACACCAGCAGAGCTATGGGCTCCCATGATTAAGCACACCAAGTACAGGAAGCATTTTCTCTTTCTTTTCTTTTCATAGTTTGCACAATCTTTGCAATAGTACTGGGAGGTTCCAATGCTGTCTTAAACAGATTTGTCTTTGTCAGTACACCTGTATTGTTTCTTTTGTCCTTAGGCACAGACTTATGCAATTCTCTAACAAGAACTAGAAAGATGTCCCTGCATTTTCTTCTTATACATACAAACCATATGTGTTGACTCTTACCAGGGAAGTTGGGGAAGTATTTCTTCAAGTCAGAAGTCTGTATTTTGTCAGCTAAGATGTCAGTCTTGTTGAGAAAAAGTATGATGGAGGTGGTGAGGAACCAGGGTGAGTGGATGGTGATGTAGAACAGAGACAGGCTCTCATTCATGCGGTTCTGAAGGGACAAATGGCATCAAAGTGCATGCAATTATTGCACAGAATACTTACTGTGTTCAAAACAGTTGTGGAGAGATGGGGAAATGGCAAATATGATTTAGAACAAGCAGACAGGATAAGAGAGTGCCTGAGGGAGAGGAAGAAAGGGTCATGCAGAGTGGAGGTTTGTGAGTGTGTTGGTGAAGAGGAAATGAACAGCTCAGAAACAGAATGAGAAGGCCACACAAACGGGAGCTTTATTTAAGCAAGGGTGACATCTGCTGGTTAATGTGTGGCAGTGATATTCAAAGCTTCTCAAAGCAAGCAAGTTAAATAGATATCATGACTTATTTTAAGTTCAATTATTGACTTAAAGAGGTGGATTTCAACATGAAATACAGTGAGGCACAGGGACACTAGTCACCATTAGTGAAGCCAGGACAAATACAGCAATGTCTATTGTAACCAGGTTGTTGTTCCCATATCATACTGAGATGTGCTTCTTTTTGATATTCATTGGACTGATTCCACTGATTCCTCAAGAGTTAAACTCAAACTAATAATGCTTTACATTATTCATTCACTTCATACTCAGTGGTGGTAAGCTACTATTGTAGTCACTGCTGCCTTGGGGCAGACTGACAGAAGTGAGGCTATCAGGCCTCTCACCAACACTCATGCACATAGCACTATTAGGCAAGGTGGGTGCCTATGGACACAAGGACAGAATTTCTTCCAAGCGGTAACTGATCCTCCAATGGGTGCTCTACCCACCGAGCCTTGATGGTTGCAGCAGTTTACTTATTTTAAATTTTGGAATGTTGTAAGACAGTGACTAAGGTGACCATGTTTGGTTTTACAGATCAATGGAAATGCATTCAGTGAGCCTCATTAAAATATTTAAACAGGAAAGCACGTAAGATTAACTTAAAGCATAGTTGTGCATCATGTCAGAATTATCTTACAATGGTTTCTCTTTCCTCCAGGACTTGGTCATACTCGCTGAGGGATGCCAGAAAGATGAGAGAAGTGACATTTTCAAAACAGTGAATCCATTTGCGACGCTCTGACTTCTGACCACCAACGTCTACAATCCTGCAGAACAACAGAGCAAAAGTCGTAAGTTAGTTGAGAATTTTCGGTTTAATGAGGTGAGGATGTTTTATAACAAATAACTTCATGATCTGGTTAAGTGAATGTGATGCAATCATAGACACAATTTAATGAGGTAGCATAACAAAAGGGCATATCTGGACACTCATAGTGAAATCATTTTCACAAGAGGAAATGTCCCATTTCTGAAATTTCTACCTGTGATTACGTTAATATAATGTCTATGTATACAGTATGGTATACTAATACCACACAATACATTACAAAATAACTATGTTGCATTTGTACCAATACTTTCAGAATACAAAACAATCATCTTAAATAAACCTGCCTGATTTATTCTACTTTATTGTACTTGTTGATATCAACTTTTAAACAAAACAGCTACCTTAGAGTGATGTTTTTGATGGTGAAAGAGTAGTCATGGATGCCTGTTGTTGGGAATCGAACTCGCAACACGTCTTGTTCTGTTGGTATGTAGTCTGGGGAAGCAATGCGGTCCAAGTTGCTCAGATAGCTGGGAAAGACAGAAGTAGATTAGAAAAGGTCTTTCAGCTGATCAGAAGGTATTTAAGTTGTTCTAGTTATATAAAATCTATAATAATTAATGACGTTCAACTAGTCAAACAATTCTTTTGTACTCAGACATTTTACATGATACATAAAACATCACACAAAGGCAATATATGCTGACCGAAAGCTTTTATATTGAGAATATTCACAATGAATGTGTATTATTGATGGTGAATATCACATTTTTGCCATTTTTATTTAATAATAAAGTAGTCTTTTATAAAAAAAAATAAAATAAAATTGTCTTACGTTATGTCTTTTAGAGTCTATATAGTCCAGAGAATGATTAGTCGTTGCATCCTATTTTATTGTGTATATTAGGGATATAAATTCACCACATAACTGTATTGAGTCTATAACCCTCTTCCGTCAGATTACAGTTTTATGGCCTGTGTTGATTCTAGCTGCCTCTCTTATCAGCCTCACACCATGATTACTGAGCTCTTACGCAAACAGTAAGGGGGGCACAACAGAAAAGAAAATCAGAAAAGGCTGAGACAAAGTAGTGTATAGTGTGTAGTGACAAAGTAGTATATATATGTGTATGTGTGTGTGCATAGTACATACATATACCCCCCCCCCCACACACACACACATATATATATATATATATATATATATATATATATATATATATATATATATATATATATATATATATATATATATATATATACATATACATATGCTTTTTGATGGATTTTTTATGCTAACACATTTTTTATGTGGTGATACACAGCCTTTATTGCAAAGTTACATATATTATACTTATATTGTTGATTATGTTGCATTAAAGCTGTGCTAATGTTTTGTGACAGCAAGCATGAGTCATAGCAGTTTAGCAGCGTTAAGCAGAGAGGGTTTTTGTTCAAAGGTCAACTGTAGCATACTAAAACATATATCAATATATCACTGCATGTAGACCAATGGACAACATGACCACACCTGCACAACTGTTTAGTTTACTCTATAAACTTCTCTCAAATAATCATGATATTATAGTTATTGTGAGCACAATGAATTTAAAGTACAACTGCACAATATATCAAAAGTTTCCTTTTGATATATTACACTAATCTGCTGGTAACCAGCTTGGCAAGTATACTGTTAGCATTTAGCTGACATTATTTCTATCTTGCTACAAACCGCTTATTCACTGTGCTAACAGATGCAGGGCTGGCTCCATCTGCTATTTTTATAGCATGACCATTTAGAATGAGACCTGAAGTATTGTCTATAGATACTAACATGTCACCTCACATGTGCAGATTGTATTATATCTTAATATTCTTTTCCCTCGGTGACAAAGGTGAACAGTGAGGAAAGGGGGGAGCCACAGCTCTTACTAGTTCGAGGACATACCAAACAATGCTGCTGCTTTGTGTCAGTCAAACAGGAATAAGACAGGGATTGTGGTGTTTGGCCAAACTAACCAACTTCTTGGGATAATTGCATGATTGGTGCTCTGTCCTCTCATTGTTGCCCTGCAGTGAGAAATCTTGGGGTGATTGTGGACTCTACGTTCAAACTGGACAAGCACATTAGCTCTGTCTTAAAGTCCAGCTTCTTTCAGTTGAGGCTCCTTGCTAAACTAAAGCCCTACCTTCCACAGGTGGAT